>NW_020170398.1:570836-629142 GCF_000524195.1 Echinococcus granulosus
TCAGGATTCATGTCCTCTAAGATAGGGTTCGCTTTCCGCTGCCACCAATGCAGCGTCCCGAGACTCCCTGAAGACGAAAGAAGACAAAGTACTCGGGCAGAATATATATATTCAGCACGGAGAAGGTGTCTGGGCTATTGGCATGGCCCGAAAGACCAGCCCACCCAGCGAGGTACAAGGGGGCTAATTCAAAGTACAAAAGTGGCGCTTCACCAGTGCCGAGGGCTAAACCACTATCGTATTACACTTAAACTAAAGATTAAAAAAACCAGGGCTTTAAGTGTGATGTGATAAAAAAAACTGTATTAAAATAATTTGCGTCGTTCTTATGCTCCACTGCGTACTAAACGTATCGTAAATCAGCCACTAGAAGCAGAAAAACAAATCTAACACCCACCGTCTCTCAACTGTCGATTATGCTTGGTAAATGTTCATATGGTTGCTTCATGCATATGCTAAGAAAAGGTGATATTCTTCTCTTAAAAAAAAAAACTTTCGTTGGAATGAGGAGAATAGAACTGTGTCTTCCTACTCTTCATTCTAGAGTGCAAATAGTCTCACGCCTCGCTTTTACCAAGGGGTGAAATATGAAGTCTTATGCCGTCCTAATTTGTCTCGCAATTACTAAGTTCCTACGGGGTTGTTGTCGCGTTGTTGTCGTTTTATTGACAAGCTAAAAAGGCGTGGAGATTAAAGCATGCGGACGAGGTTTCAGAAGTATTTATTGTGATCAAAGGTGACACAGTTAATTGACACCTACACCAACTGGAATGGCAAAGTCGTGGAAACTACAATCCACATGTCCGCCATATGTCAAGCTCAAACAGTTGGCGGGCGGCAGTAGACGGCGAAGACTGTCGATTTGTTCTTCACTCCTCCACCTACTAAGAACGTGCCATTTTCGCACGGCTTGGTGACACTCGCACGTGATGTGAATGGGCTTTTGTGTGCCAATATGAAGCAAACCCAGGAACGGACACATTAGGGATTTGCCCAAAGCGATTCACCACCCACACTACCCACCCCACAGTTCTGATGCACGCACAATTTCACCCCATCAGACTGTAGATTGGAGTGCTCAATTGGTGAAGGCCAAAATGCAATTGCGGCTGAGATCCATCTCCTCGATCCGATACAACAACCCGATGCAACTGGAAGGTGAGCAAGCAGAACTTCTCCTTAGGAATTTAGTGAAGTATTTGGTACAAAGCCCAATGTTTATAATTAAGAGAGAAGTAGGACGGCATAAGGCCTCATATTTCATCCCTTGGTAAAGCAAGGCTTGAGAAGGAGAAGGACACCGCCTCATACCTCTTCTTCATCCAGCGGACCACTGTCATTCTATCTTGACATGCAAAATAAGTTTAACAGTTCTTTTGATAGGTGCTTTAGAATAAAGTTGACTAGACCTGTTTCTCTGATTATATAAGCAAATGTTATGCAAAAGCAGGGATCTATTCTCTGTAGTGCTTTATCGGGTCATGTGCTATTTGGTATCAGTGAAACTCTCTTTACGCAATCTAATTTATAAAGGGAAGAACTCTGGACAGAAATGAACCAAGGGGATGCCTCACTGCCTTTGGAATTACATGTCTTTCTTTTTCATGAAAATTTAATGACTACATTTCCTGACCCGTGATAAGGCGTTTTGAAGCGCCGGCTCACTTGTGTTAACCTGAAGCGGAAGTTCCACGGACGGAGGTCAAAAGTAGAGGAGGGCTATCTAATTACGCATTATTTGTAACTGCACGGATTGCCCTTACACCTGACGATAGGGCTGGAAGATCGTGTTTGTAGCCTTGCAGTCCTTCCTTCCATTAAATAAAAGGACCTCGTTCACACTGGTATGGTGTATTGCGAATTGAAAAAAAGACTCGAGATGTTAAATTTGTGCACAAAATATGCGTTAAGATGTTGTACTATGCTTGTTTCGAGATTTCGTCAAAGTCACCACAATCTAGGAATGGTAGATTGAGATTTCAAGACTTTATTTTGATATAAAATTTAACAAAAAATTAAATGTTTACCCCACTATACACTACCTTACCACATAGTTTGGAGGTTATTCGAGTAAATTTTATAAGACATTTTGAGGATTCAGTTTTGTAAATTAAATAAATTATTCACTCTTTGAGCTGTCACCTCACGAGTCACCAATTTCAACATAAAGGGACCTGATCTACTTTCCCATGCAGGACTAATGAATTTATGCCCAAGTGAAATCGTCTTATAAAATATTTCTACAGCCAATCCCTTCCTTTTAAGTCCCGAATCCATAAGTTTGGATAATAATTTTACTGAATTTTAGAATTCCCCACATGGGTAGCAGTTGTTTGATGCCTTCTACAATTAAATTGAAAGTTAAACAAGGCCTGTCGACTTTGTTGCTTTCCCTGGCAAAGTTAATTCACCGCCTTACATGCAATTTATCATTGGTAACACATTTTAGCCTGTTAATTGAAAATACTGCCATAAAAATTGTTAATTTTGTTAACTGGCGGCATTCTACACTTTTAAAATGCACCATTGAATTTAAATAAAAATATGCCCAGACTTTAAGGCTTACCTTGTAGCATAAAATGACTTTAAACAAGGACAATTTTAGCCAAATTCGAGTGACAAGATAGCATTACACTATATTAGGAAGGAAGAAGATTTATTAATAATGTATGAAAATGACACGTGTAGAGGATGGAAGAGCCCCAGTGGCTGGGCAAATTCTTGCGAGATCTAAACCTGGTAGTCTAACAGAAGTGAAAATAACATCGATGAATTGGAGTTTCTGGGCAAATACCACTTCCTAATGCTAAATCTTTTTGGAAGTGTAGTAGAGATTTTCTGAATATCACATCCTCTGCAAGGCAAACTATTTAAAAAATAATTCATTTTCAGTTACTTTCACAAAAAACACATTCTATATGCTAATTGCATTTTGCCGTAATAGTTGATTGAAGGCAACATAAGGAGGGATAATCCCACTTTTTCAGACTGTGGTATGAACCGATGTTTGGAAGGAGGAAGGTAAGATATTCTTCAAAGTCAATTGCCATTTGTTAGAATTTGATGGCACTCTATTAGCTGTTCCGTTATTTATTATCCAAAATTAAGAATTTGTTAAAAGTCTACATCATTTTAGCCCTTTTTGGTGAGTGTTCATGCAATTCAGATGTAGCTCTGGACTGAATTCGCCTACAGCTGACACCAAAGTAGCATTTCGGTTCTTTTCCGAAACCGTATTATAATAGGAAGCTCGTTATTTGCACTCAAGAGGACTGCGTGGCCATGGACATGACCAACTACCTGTACTATTAAGCTGTGAGTAAAGAACCTGTGTAATTAAATGTGCAATAAAACACTGCGTAAAATCCCCTGCTGCCAAAAATTTAAAATGATTGGAATGATATTGTTTGCCTCTTTTACACCCCATGATGCAATGTCAACTACTTATCACCACTAATTAGAATGAGGGCTAAAAAGAAGAATGCAAGTGTATACCTGAGAGGTAGCAGGCATTCCAATGGTTTTCCTCAGCCCATCATCATTGGTCATTTAGACTTACAGAAATTTGACATTTATTTTTCAAGTTCCCTTACAGCCAGGTTAGTGAAAGTATCTTTAAAAAATTATAGGCGGATCCAAGCGGTGATCTCACTGGATTCATCAATTTTTCACCAACTACTCTATGTTAACCTATTCCTTTTTTCTGCAAAATGCTTCCAGTAAAATAGTTATTCCAAAACAATACTTCATTTTGTTGCGTTTTCTAGTGGAAAGGATGCTCTCCTCGACACAGTCAGCATAAGGGATTTACTTATTTTTTTTTGTAAAAAAACAGAGGCAATAGAATATGTTAATGAGTACAGATTTCTCTCATCCTCTCCTCTGTCCCTCTCTCCTCTCCTCCCCACATTCTTCTCTTTCGCGTGAAATAAGTAACTTTTCAAAATCTTACTACTACGGCATTAAGTGGTTTATAGTGTGCAGTTGTTGACAGTCTTAGAAGTAAATGGACCTAGTTTATTCCTCCTCTGACCGGAAAAAGGAGTACCTGCAACCATCTAAGTTCCCTCTGTCGAATTCTTGAGCTCATAAAACTCAGTTTATCATCTCATGCATTTGACATTAGTCTTTATGCAAGAATTTTTATAATTTCTGTTGATTTTCAAAGTAGGAAACATCTGACCTTCTACTTTGCCAAATAAACAGGAGTTTGGAGGAAATTTGACAAGTAGAAATAATGGTAGAATCAAGTTGTTTTGGTTGTCTAGCCTCTTCTTAAAATATATCCAATTTAACCCACAATTTTGTATTGCGAGGAAGAGTGGTTGGCACAAGACATTGCAGATGATTTGATCACGATATCATGCAAAAGGTGCAGCATTTCATGTAAACTCGGAACATTTTCTCGGTCGTGAAAGTGCTCCAGTCCGCGCGCTTACTATCGAAGAGGAAGGTTCCAACAAACGTGCATTACAGGTGGCATCAGAGTTGCGTCTACAAAAGTCTTAATTAAATAGCTTTCTTTCACTCTCAAATTCTTTTAAACAAAATCTCGAAAACTACTTTCTGAAGGCTGTAACTGAAGTTCTTCCTTTTACTTCTTTTATTATAAATAAGCGTATTACACAAGTAATGATACCTTAAGTCTTTAGGCCCAAAAATAATAGAAAAATATAGCTATTTGGGATTCCTTTGCACTTATGCGTGGGTCATACTTTAGTTCTCTTAGCTGATTGCCGAATTGAGGCAGGCTCTTTTTTTGTGACACCTCTTTCGGTTTCATGCCCTTGGTTTATTTATTTATTTATTCACTTTCATGCATAACCTTTCGTCGAACTAGTGGATAATCGGAAGCGTGGGTCTCCTCATCAAGTCGTGCTTGGATTTTGTGTAGAAAAATAGCTACTTGCTTCATGTCCAGTAACCATGTAGTACTAGGTAAATAATTCAAGGAAGAGAACAAATTCCAAGCGTTGCCACACTTCTAATTTAAACTAGTGCTTTCACATGTGCTACTTAGTATTTATTAGCGGAAATCATATCCCTGGGTTTACTGGGACATAACAAAGCCTTCCTCAGGGCATCATCACGTGAATGAGAAATCCACCAACAGAAATTTGCTTTGACTGCTCTGATTGCCCGAACCGAGAGTGGTGCAAAACTTTTTTGAACGCAGTCATTTGTCTTGCCTTTTTTTCAATTACTTTGACCAATAAATGGCAAAAGTGTGATCTCCTGTACCCTCGTAGGAGGGACTAAAAAGATTTTTGATTATCGGGCTAGACAGACCAGGAGACGTCATCCAGACGAGACCATACACGAGGTCACAGGCAGGAGTAAGCTTCCGTTTGACAATTGGGCAAATGTCGAGGGCTTTTCAAAGGGCACAAAATCGAAGTCTCAGTTCCAAATGGATACCAGATTTTCCCTTTGAAATGAGTGCGAAATTCGCATCATTTGTTTTTCAGGCTTTGCACTAGGAGTATTTACTTCAGTGAGCTCGATTTCAGTCCACCTTTTGAGCACTAACATTTGTGGTTTTGCATTAAAATACTGGTTTATATGCGAGTGAAGGAGTTTAAACCGAATTTCCGTGAAACGTGCTTTATCGGTATGTTGGAGAATGGAAAAATATATATATACATTTTACGTTATTAAAAAGCTGCCTTCAAGGTGTTCACACTTTCAAATATCTCACTTTCATTTTTTGCCATCTTTTAGCCTCGGTCACTCTTTGGATGGTAATGTCTCATCTAAAAAATATTTTTGTCATTTTGAGGAAGTTTCACCCCCTTGTACATTTGTATCCTCCACCATAATGCCTGTGTTCCAAATACGACTGATTTGGTTATAATGCACTGCGTCTGCATTTTCTTCGATTAAGTTTCGTTAAGTAGGGCCCAGTATATTACGGATTCACTTATTTGTCTATTTGGAATCTTAGTTACATACCTATGGAGAACGCTGAAGAACATCATTGCATCACAGGTACGTAGCATGAGTAACCACCACGGGAAGTGTACACCCTAGTAGCATTTGCGCAAAAACAAATCAGACAACTCACATACCTTCTTTTTCTCGTCCAACGAACGTTTCGTACTGGGTCATAAGTGATGCATTTCTTTTTTAATAGCAAAAACCTTGAGTAAATATCCTACATTTGTTAAGTACTTCTATGAAAACCAAAAAAAAGTAATTCCTTGTGAAATAGCCTGACGAAATAACCAAAAGTAGTTGACTATCTAAAGAAATCATTTAGTTAATAATAATGGTAACTAACCTCTACAGAGGTTCTGTGCAAAAAATATTCTTATAAACAGTAAATGTTTATTGTCACAGCTCTTTCCCACAAAATGTAACAATAATCATAGCTACAACTCCAGTCCGGTGCAATGAAATCATAACTGCGAGAATCTGTACCATTTTTTCACAAGCCTCCCATCGTTTCCCTACAAATGCGGGCCAATTAAGACGTGCGTGTGCGCTTGGATGCGTGCGTGGAATTGGGCCAATGGCAGGGCAACTGGAAATGCGTACGTGCAACCTGATCTGAGACGGCGCGTGTGGGGTCGTGGCACATCCGCTCAGACTGCCTACCCGACCTCCTCCAGCCGACAAAAGCGCGCGCACTAGTTCACGAGTCCAAATTGGGGCTCCTCCTTGCTTCACATCTGGACCTTGGATATCTTTGACGCAAGTGAGCGGTTATTGTTCCGTCGCTGCATCATTCTTGCAATTCGTGTCTTCCATTGATAGCACTTACTAAAAAAATATTTACAAGCATTTGGGATCCCCAATATAACTACTTGTAATTTTGCCAATGAAGAAACGCCTATTTTCATTTCCTCCTTGAAAGTGAATACCGATTCAAGTTCAAGTAAAAGCGTCCATCACTCTAAAAAGATACAACTTACAGATACCTTATGTTGCTTTGCAGTGTTCAACATGTAGGAAATGTAGGCTTTGGCTTGTGTATCACATGTGCAAGTTTAGTCTATTCATGTGAATGACAGATTCTGTCTTACAAAGCTTTTTTATGGCAAAACGGGCAAAACGGTGGATGTACCACCGCAGCCCATTTAACTTGCAAAAGACAAAAGCCTTGTATGCATCAGTTTATTTATGGGCGCGCTGGCTACGGCGAATGAATGGCTACTGGGGTTCTAGAGGATCAGTAAACGTTCTCTATTACGAAGATTCATTTGTGACTATCAAACCCTGCCTAATATGAGTGTTGTCGGGATCTTCTTGATTCGTGGCTAGTTTACTCGTTTCATGCTATCATCAAAGAAAGTAGAAAGCTTGTCTGCTTTTAGATAAATTGGGTTAGAGGCATTTTTTCTTCGCTCTTTTACACTTTTGTAAATATTTATGAGAATCCATTTTATAAGCAAGTGTGAACCAGCTCCCGTCTCTCAGCTTTCTCTCTTTGCTACACTAAAAACTCCATTGTCTTCCGCCATCTCGTGGGAGGGGCTATTTTTGTGGCTTGTGGCCATACCTTTTTTAACCCGTTCCTCTTTAACGATAACAACAACAGAAGAAAATAACATTTGAAAATAATGGAATGATCTTTTTCAAGCACTGCGTATGATACTTGCCTTTGCCTTCAACAATTTGTGTTCACCTATGATTTCATTTTATCCACATTCATTTTTGATTGGCATGTCTCCATTAAGGAGACTCCAGCAGAGTTATGTGACGCTGTCATTTGATCTGGAAAGGCATTCACCTTCTTAAGAAGAAATAACAATAATGCTGGGAGAAGTTGTCTCATTAAGTTGGTTGTTACAGTTTATAGGCTTCACTGAAGTCAGCATTTTCGTCTGGACTAAGTTTACCGGATAAACAAAATATTATGCGTTTTTACTCTCGGTTCTTGATGTTTGTAAAAAGAGAACTCATATCATAGCCTCCATACAACGGCTATTATTCAGGAAAGTTTGTCATGCAGAGAGTTTTCAAGGCCTTTACTCTGTCAATCCAAGTTCACTTTTCGTGAGGCATCAGCTCAACTGTAATATACTATTTTTGTTTCTTTTCTTTCTTCTCTCCATCTTTATTTCCTCTTGACTCAGTGTAAATAAAAAAAGGATTTACGGAGTAGATGTTTTTATACTTTTTGACATCATCGTGCTTCACTTAATTTCAGTGTACTCACCTCCTGCCCCACCATTCCTCGGTTGTGCCATATCTTCCCACGGAAAATCAAACTTGTACGACCTCAAGACTCATACGTTTCCTCCCCTCTTCCCCTCTATTTTTGTATAAATAGGTCGGAAAGTCCAAATTTAAAACATTTTAGGCGAAATTACCACAACACTCTATTGGCCAATTAAATTTACTCTGGTAATGTATTCTAGCTCATACTTTTTGCGTATTTATGTTAGTTTTTAATTACCTGTAAAATCTGTCAACTTTGGATGACCTCTGTGACACGAAACTTGGTATGTGGGTGGTCGTTTCTGAATGTGTCTGTGACACCTATGCCACAGTGGATGTTAAACATTAAGTTACTCTGACCTTACAAAATTTACAGGATTTACTACTACCGTGTGCACATCTTCCATCAATTGATCATTCCTGTTATGAAGTACACACATTCTCAATTCTGTATGTCTCAACGCAGATTCCAACCGTTCTATTTTATTTCCCGTCTTTTATAAATGACTATCCCTAAGTATTTTGAAATTGAAGTTGTTTGAGCCAGCAGTCTAAACCACTCTCAATCGCCAGGTTGACTATCTATCCACCTCGCCTCGAGTAGATTAAATAAGCAGGGCTTTTTTGACTTCCTGGGGTGAAGTCGTTTCCTCCACTTCCTAAATTTGTAGAGAAATAGCCACTTTATTGTGTGTGTGTATGCAATCACATCAATGCTTACCGCCTGCCACCCAGGTGGACTAATTTAAGTCAAGTAGGTCTTTTACTAGCTTAGCTAGAAAGGTCTCTATTATGCATCATGTGGGTAGATTTCGTGTCCTACGGTAGTGTCTAATGCGCTGTGGCAAGATTTTGTCCCGCTAACAGTTTGTGCGATCTCCCACATTTTTAACGCTGACAAGACGTAGCCCCTTGTGTAAATCTACAACAATCTACTTTTATTTAATCCAAATGACTTTTATTGGATCACGATTTATAATTGTAGGTTTTTCGACAAAAAACCCACCGTTTTTACTAGTTTTACCAACCAACGAGTCTTTTTCTGAGTAAATTGAAGCTAGAAAACTTGGGAAATCGTCAAAAGCCTAATCCATACCAATATGTAAGCGCTAGATTTGATTGAATATGATAGATTCTGTCTACTAGAGTAAATAACAATAAACCCAACTCTCTTTTTTTAGATCATTACAGTTTCAAGTCATGGTACCATGAATTCGAAGGTGCGAATTCGATGTACTTTCTTACTTATTCTCTGGTCACTTCACGTCACCTTTGCCTGCAAATATCTGCAATTATTTCAAATTTTGGAGACAAATGCACTGCAGAAATCCAACTTGCCCTCTTATGTTCCATCACAAGCTGGAATTGCTCAAGACGTTTCGATTAATCTAACTAAACTCTTCCAAACCGAACTGTCCATCTTAGGAGATGAGGCTCGACAAATTGCCATCTTTTTTACCGATGCGACGGAAAGTCGTCCTTTTACTATCAAACAACTTAGAGACGGTTCGCGTATACTGACCAACGAGCTACCCGTTGATCGGGAGGAAATTTGCAATCCATTCAAGTTTCCCCATCATACTGCCGTGTCTCGTAAGTGTTGTGCAAAAGGGGATAGTGATGATGGATACAAGGAGAATCCGTTCAAATCTCAACTTGATTTCCCGTGCTGTGTCTTCTTGGGTATCACAGTTGAAAGTTATGGGACTTTTGCCCTTCGCATTGACGTAATCGATGTGAACGACAACCCTCCTCGATTCAACCTACTGCCAGAGTTTACTCTGAGTCGTGCTGGTAATGATTTTCCAGGAGTAATTACGATAATGGAGAATACAGCACAAGGAACTATTATTTCCCTTCCACAGGCATTCGATCTAGACGAAGGCAAGAATGCTGACTTGCTGTTCCATGTAGAGAAGAATAGCCCACTGGAAGCTTGGGAACAACATTTTAAGTTACTGTCCGGACCAGACGATCGTTGCATCACAAATTCACTTACTGAGTCACCACAAAGGGATGGGACATTTCCAGCTCTGTGTCTTCTTGGAACAATTGACAGAGAAACTGTCAGTGGCTTTACCTTTGATTTAATCGCAAGAGATCAAGGCGAACCCATGGCTTTAACAACCACTCTCTCAATGTCAATTGTTGTGAGTGTTTTTACTCTATCTGCAAACACGACTCATTAATTATCTTTTTTTGTACATTATGGACAGCTGGAATTAGTAGCTGGTGTTTTTTAGATCGCCAAACCTTCATCTTTATCTAGTTCAGTGTACTGGATAATTAAGTCCAATGCGAAGCTCCACCTTCAGATAATGCAGTTTGATGTTCAAGATCCTACAGCAAGTGATTCAAAGCCAAAAAGATGTTGAGTTCAAGTCCAACTTTTTGATTAGGTGATAAGACTGATAGGTAGAAGCGATTCCCTATCAAGAATTGTCAATTACTTTGACATAATCCCTTGAAATTTATATACGCGACTCAGTTATTTGTTCTGATCTCGACTACCGTATTATTAAAAGAAATTGAATTAGGACTTTTGCCTGTGAGAAAGAATTCGTTTATGTAATTGAATAATCTCCTCTGGAGTAGTGATTTTTAAGGCCTGAGGTTGATGTCGGACTACTTGAAAGAAGAGACGTATCTGCCTGGTTAAAAGGAGAGTATCCATCCCTGGGTAAAAGTCACGAACTGTTGGACACACACACGCATACCAGACTCGCCTTAAAGGTATTTTGTCAGGAAAGGGTTATTTCACACCTAGAACTTGTTAGAGGCTCTCGCCTTCCAACAGACTTTCTTTAAACTCTGCTATTTTTAGGACGGTGCCCTAATATCATGAAGGCATAAAAACTCTTGTGAATATATATTTCCCAGGTAATAGTCGTAAAAGGTGTTGTCTAATGGCTAGCAATGCCCATTCAAAGCTTTAGCCCACTCTGTCTCCTTGGGGTTTTGACAGCTGTCAAGCCCAGTTGATGGCTTTATTTACGGCTTATCATTCGGGTTACACAGCCTTCTGTTTATAAAATGTAACCTTTTCTTAGACTTTTAAACCATCTCGTTTAAGTAGGATTACTGGGTATTTTTCATGGCAAAGGCAGGACTTTTTTCTACGCAAATTCTAAATCACGCACTATTTGTCAAAATTTATGCTGATTTAGCAATAGTAAAATCCCAATTTTAGTCGTTAAAACAGAATAAACCTCGAAAATTTCCATTTTTAATGCGTCACCTTCCTCCGGATACGCCCATCACTGTTTCTCGATTACTAATAACAGGAGTTAATATCTCCTTCACTCTTCCTCACGTCGAAACCTTTTCATTCTCCTCTTTTTTTCCATGCTATCATAACATTCCAACCCTACCCACTTAATGTTAAAGTAAACCGGTCATTTTAATGAGTCCTCAAAAAAAGGAAATTTGACAGATTTTTACACTAGAGATGGTTTCAACCTAACCTTTATATTAGAACTGCTTTTGTGATTTTGAGATGTGGTAATATATCTTCCAAATTAGTGTCTCTAATGTGAATAAATTATGGCAATATCCTTTGAAGTTTATGTCTCCCACGTTTTATTAAAGACAGGTAGTTCGTATCGGTGCTTTGTCTCTTCCCCTTTTTTACGAGCGAAAAACGGGACTCCCACTTTACCGCCTTGCCTTAAAGACGTAAGGTAAATCGAGGAGAAACAGAAAGTAGTTCCTGTAGGCAAAAGCAAAAATAACAGAAAGAGAAAATGCTAACTGACGACTTTTGCAGTCTTTTCTTCTTAAAGATGAGTAGATTAAACTAACTAGGACTCTTTCATACCTAAAAATCGACAAGAAGGCAAGAATTATTAAAGGAAGTATCAAGTCTGCTATTTCCGCTTCACAAATATGATATATGACAATTTGTTTAGATTTCCATTATTTGGTGGAATTAGAGGCGCTGTTAGGTCAGCACGCAAGCATGCCTAATCACTGGGTCGCTTGAGATTGGCAATTCTTTATCTACTTTCCCGACACGTCACTCAGACAATCCTGTTTTTTACCGGAAGAAATGCACTTCAAAATAAATGTCTCGTTGTTAAAGGGTAAAGTAGAATATTATAAGTCAAGTGGTTCCTCTTTGTTATGGTGGGAAAAAAAACATTCTTTGCCGTCATTGCTTGAGCTTTCTCTGAGCCAAGGCGACGCCTTGACAAACATTGTATGAAAATTTTGTTGAGATGTAGGATATTTGAAATATTGATGTATTTTTTTAGCCCGGTTCCTAGCTTTAATATATGCTTGTGTTAGATCTTGCCATTGTTGCAAATGACTGTCAGGAAATCAAACAAAACCATTCCACTGTTGTCATTAATGGAATTCTCAAGGATAATTTAGAGGTTGGTAATATTTCCAACAAAGTTATGGAATTCTTTCCTTCCCTTTTAACTATTCCAGTCATTTACCCATATTTTCGCCATTTCCATTAGGTTTTGGATGAAAATGACAACGCACCGACTTTTAAGCAGAGTGAATTCAAAGTTTTTGTGAAGGAGAATGAAGTTGGCAAGACTTTGGTCCATCTACGCGTCACCGACTTAGATTCGGGTGAGAACTCGCGTCTGAGTTACTCTCTACGACCTGGCGGTCATTTTGCGACAAATCAGAAGCCCCCCAATGAGTTCCTTCTAATGCATGTCCTCGCCTCTCCAGCTCCAGATGGCGTTGTCCTTCGACTTATACAACCCCTGGACTACGAGGCTGTCAGCTCTTTTGACTTTGAGGTGGTGGTTCAGGACCATGGAACACCACGGTTAGCTTCCACTGCTACGGTTTCTGTGGAAGTTCTCAATACCAATGATCAGCCACCAGTTATTCGATTTTTTAACAAGGGTAATTTACTCAACTTTGACTATGCCAGTCTTGAACGGGAAGAAGATACGGACGACCAGTCGCCTAAGGTCATTTGCCACGTTCATGTCCACGATCAGGATACTAGTTTGGATGAGGTTTTTTGTGAAATTAGCTCGCCTCAACGACTGTTTGATCTGCGTGAAGTAAGGAGTGAGAATACAATACAACGAAGGAAGGTTTACGAGATGATAAGTTTGGCTCAGTTGGATAGGGAAAGGGCGCCCAGCTACTTAGTTAATGTTCGTTGTGTTGACGGACGAACAGCCACACGATTAATTGGACAAAGTCAAGTACGTATCATCCTTAAGGATGCAAATGATAATCCACCATTGTTTGAAAAAGATCAATTCTTTGGAACGGTGGGAGAGAATGAGGCGAATGCTCTGGTAGATTTCAGGGACTCATTTATCAATTATGGCCAATCTTCTACGCAATATGTGAGTACATCCCACATTCATGCAACTGATGCAGACGTCGGACCGAACGCTGCAATAAACTATTCACTTGCTCCTTGGAATCGTGAAGGAGATACTAATTCGACAATATCAAAAAAGGAGGATTACGAGTTCTTTCATATTGACAGAATCACTGGACAATTAAAAACACGTGTACCATTGGATTTTGAAGCGAAATCATCGTACTACCTACTAGTGGTTGCTACTGATCAACCTCTGAACGCCTCACAGGCTCTTTCCTCCACAGCAAAGCTGATAATTACGGTAATTTACTTTTCATTTTGCCTTTCTATCTATTTTGGATGGCCGGATAGTGGGTATTACAATTATCATTACTTCTAGGCAAAAAAATCACTTTTTCGGTGTATTAGTTTGTTTACTTGTTTATTTTTCTGGCTCTCAGATTATGAGAACTCATAACATCATACTTTGTTATTCCTAACTTATGGACAGTCGAAGCTGACAGGTTGTTAAATGGGAAACAAGAGTGAGAGAGTTGGTGGATTTATATCCCTCAAACACAACGCTTTAATTATTTATGTGTGAAAATTCGTCACATTGAGGTTCTATCAGATTCTCTCATTAACCTTTTTCTCATTTTTAGTTTTGATTAGTGCATCGACCCCTTTTTATGTTAAAAATGGGGGCTTATCCTCTTTGTCTAATTGGAAATCCACGTATGGCTTTTATCAAAATCTCACTTCACGTCATTTATAGCCTTTTCAGTATGCTTGATGTGCTTATGCGGTAAAAAAGATGCTCAGTGAAGAGAAATGGATATTAGTGTAGCAAATTTAGGAATTTATACGATGTACAAATTAATAAGCGTGCAGTATTGAAGCTTTTTGTGTTTCAAATAGACCACTTTGTTAAGAACTACGGGAATTAAGTGAAACTCACCCCACTTTTATCTCCTTGGGATTTCTGTCAAGGTAGTGTTGGCAAACAGACCCCAACTGGGAGTCATTTACCAATTACATTAGGTTAAAATAAGGAATAAGTTTATTGCCTAGTCACCTGTTTGAAAATGAGTCGTATTAGTTTTTACGGCTCCAAATGCTAATGATTGCTGGGTTGAGATACAAAAAGGCTGCTATAAGAGAGAAAGACGTTAGTTTACTAAATGAGCCAAAAATCTGTTCTCCTTTGCAAAGAAATAATAAAATAAAGTAAGAGTCCTTCCAGTCTAAATTAGGAATTTTAGCTCCAGGTCAACTAGCACTCGGAATAAATACACTATCTTTTTGCCTATTATCTACTGATTTCATGGTTGTGGTTGTTTTGATACCTTGGCACAGCTTCTACCCTTTTTCACATTTGTTATGGGACAGCATGCATCCTTGTACTGACATCACCCCTTTGAATGATAAGCAGTGTCTTTAAAACACCCAAAGCTTCTCCCTATGACAGGTGAAAGCACCTATAATCATCAAGTACCTCCCTTTGCATCACATTCTTCATGTTTTACTTTTTAAAATTAAAAAGAGGGAATTCCTAAGCCTAAATTCAGGAGATTTAGCGTTTGACCTAATTATGTATACCAATTGATCATCTTTACGGAAATGGGCGTGTTTGCATATCATAGAAACTAGAGGTTTATTTTCCCCTTTCGTATTAGCCGTTTTTATCAAACCACGGAAGCATGGTCTGACCGATACAAGGGACCATTAATGCCCTCTTTCAACCTGTCATGGCAACACTAGATTTGTGTACTGACTCATTAATGCCCAATCTATTACTATTGTCCTCCATATTTTAAAGTGTGATTTTTCTCCAAAAGGCAGTTATAGCTTTAACAAAGACGTTGACAAGACTTATAAACGCAAATCCCCATTTGATTATAATTTGTGTATGCCCTTCAAATTACCTTTTCCATTCTATAAAACGCTCCTATAGGTAATCTTACCAACCGTCCAAAAAGTAAAATCCTTTCCACTCTTTTTCTTTGTACTTTAAGTGAATTTCTTCTTTCTTTTATGTGATCAAACTATATTAAGGTGATTCACTCCTCTTACAAAATACACGCAGTCATTCAGTTAGTACTCCAAAATTGTGTTCATAAAGAAAAATTTTTGTTATAAAAAACCCTCTTTACTCCAGCTAGCCTTACTGTTTTTAAAATTTGCAAAAATGTGCGGAAGTTTTAAATGCTTCTCGTATCAATTTCCGTGTTTCGTGATCTCAATTTTCAGTAAATTAGTGTGAGCACGGATGTTGTCAAGACCTCAACCTGAGCAAATGAGACATAAGAACGTCTGTATGGAAACCTTTTATGCCGAGCAAGTGCCCACTCCATTCACTGATGCAGTTCTTTCAAGTGGTAAATCTTCTCATACCATTTTGGATGGCCTTCACCTTGCAATGATCAATAAGGAGAGTACCTGATGACAGGGCAAAAGGGAAGTGCTCTGGAATGTTTGAGAATTGGTCATGAAAAGAGGAAATTCGAGTTACCAACAGAAACCTGTAGAGCTGTAGTTATCCTCATCAGAGACACTATTAAAATGGAATTAAATAACTTCATATGCATTGTCATCAATCCGGGTACTAGATTTGTCCATTATACTAACTGCTTGGCATGCGTTTAGAAGATGTTTGACTTTTTGAAAGCAAAGTCTCAAAGTAGAGGTACTAATCTGGGGATTGTAGGGTGTGCATTATAAATTCATGTTTAACGCCAAGCAGTCATTACCTCTGGGAGCTACACATTTCCTCGACTTGGTCGAGTGACTTCGTCCTTCGTGCCAGAAGATGGCGCTTATTGAAACGTGGAGACGGTAAGCCCAAAGCAAGAGCAGCGTGGAATGCCGCACTTCCAACTCTCGGCAGATAGCTAAATGCTCCGATTTCTATCACCCGAAAAATACCCTTTGACTCTCATCATCATTCATTGTTTAATTTTTTCCCCAATGGGTGTTTTTTGTTAGTAAGCCCCTTTCCATATGAGTACGGGAAGTTATCAAAAAATAGAGCAATTTTCTGTTTAATTTCTCGTGGCGGTATGAAGTTGCGATGACTTTTAGTTGTTTTAATCATTCAAAAACCAATTACTTCCACTCCTTTTGCGGTTGTTACCTTTACTTAATACTTCGTTCCACTTTCCTTATAGAGGCTGCTTTTTTTTATTCCCACTACCTCAATTTGCGTGATTACGCGCCTTCCATGTTCTACCCTAACAATGTCACAAACTTGTTTAAGTCAATGCGATTACCGATTAAGTTATTATGGAATGCAATGGAAAGTAGTTCCCACTAATTTTATCGTAAAAGTGACGTCCGCAGTAGTAGT
The DNA here is from genome assembly GCF_000524195.1 of Echinococcus granulosus. Lineage (NCBI taxonomy): Eukaryota > Metazoa > Platyhelminthes > Cestoda > Cyclophyllidea > Taeniidae > Echinococcus > Echinococcus granulosus. The sequence continues at coordinate 587,633 of NW_020170398.1, forward strand.
AGTAGTAGTAAAACTTGAACTCGGGAAAGGCAAAAACGTTGCTAAAACTGGCCACATTTTGCTCTGCGATTCACTCCATATAGTAAACATCAGGTGCCTAGCCGCTGTCATCTAGTGGTGACTGGAGGTAAAACGGAAAACAGATGATGTCGAATAGATTTGTGCCCCGCGATTTAGAGTTTCACGAATCTGAATGCAAATGTCGAATTAAACCACAACTTCACCAGGACATCCATGAAAAGTTATTTGAAAGTTGTACAAGCCCCTTTTGAAGTAAGAAAAACAAATTCAACTTGATAAACGCTTGAGCTACTCTTTTTGTAAAATCAAATGTGCATCACTTGTGGACCATTTTTAGTTTATCCGATGTATACTTAACAGGTAAAAGACTTGGATGACAACCCACCCACAATGCTGCACCAAAATTACTCCTTTGAGGTGACAGAAAGCATGCCAAGTCACACTATCGTCGGTCGAGTTGAAGCCACTGATGCTGACAGTCTGCCCGAGAATCGTATCATCAGCTATCAACTGCGGACACCCACCGTGCCTCTGCCAGGTGATGACAGTGCTGTCTCCTCTGCAGCTGCTAGTGCCACAACTTCGACTGCTTCTACTACTGCTGCCCTTCACTTCTTCACTATTGACAGGCTAGTTCGGCTTATTCTACTTGATTTACTGCCTGATTGTATGCACTGCCTTCTTTCCTTTTTTCAAGTCAGTGGTTTAAATCAGTTGGGGTTGTCACGTGGAAAAAAATGCGCCAATAGGTCCATCACTTCATCCTTCATTTTGCTTTCTTCTGATAATCTAACTATAAAAAGCAAAAAATAGGTCTGTTGTGCGTACATCTACACTTTTCAAGCAATTATTTAAAAGTTTAATACATTAACTTTGGGCGATTTGTGCACGCTCTGATATTATCTAAGTAGGTGATTGCTGAACTTCCTGATGTTTGCATGATCCACGGTTTCTAGCTTTTCTCAAGTCATAGAGGTAAGCTCCCGTTTTATTACTCATTTGCTTTTAAAAAGGATCCCGTACCTCAAATTTCTTCTCTGTCAAGTGTCCTCTTGTTCTTGTCACAAATAAGTGGAAATTAATCCTACATCTATTTTTGGCCGTAATCTTCCGTATCCTCATTGCCAATTGGATTATTCACAACCACTGGGCAAAAGCTGAAGAATGGGTAGCCCTAAAACTATAAAACACTATTTTTCAGGCATTCTGGCGTTATTCGCACGAAACGTCCACTGGATCGTGAACAAACACCAAAGGTGACGCTGGAAGTTGTTGCTTACTCGGGATCCCCTGGACGGTTTCGAACTAATAATATCAACCCATCGTCTTCCACAGCAACTGTTGTTATCACCATCCTGGATAAAAATGACAACGCGCCCTATATGGTTTCACTGGCTTCACCAGATAAAAAAAGAGTCCCCCTTGCTGAGGTGATTATTCCTTCGGACAAACTTCAAGGTAGACCGCCCATTTGCGTTCCCTTTCCTTATGCATTCACCGATGATGACGAAGAGTTCAGCGGTAATGGAAATGCCACTGTAAGTCTGGACAGCAATCCAAACTTTGAACTCAGTGAGGACCGAAGCAGACTATGCCTTAAGGTGGATAATAGGAAGGGTAAGAAGAAATCTATAACACCTCCACCCCCCGGTCAGTATTCGTTGAATCTGCTGGCTCAGGACAACCCCAAGGAGATCATCCACCGACTAACGAAGCGATTTCCCCTACGTGTGATTATTCAAAGCCCTCTGCAGGATTTCACTACATCACTGGGTACACCGAGGCACCAAGAGTCGGTATCATTATTTAAGTCGTCACGAATGGTGGAGGAACCTGTGAAGCGACAGCCAGGGAAGTCAACTGCAGCAGGTCGCATCCTTGGTACAATTCAACGACCATCTTCTACAACATCCAACCGAGGTGTAGGCAGTAGTTGGGAGCACAGAAATGTTACAGTTATTGCCGTTTTAGTGTGTATGGCTTGCATCCTCTGCGTTATCCTCTTGGCTATTCTTCTCTTCATGAAGAAGTGTACACATATGAAAAATTTCATCGTCAAAGGTAAGCACCATTGCTTTAGCTACTAGTGATCCGTATCATATCAACGAGTGTTGTTTTTCTTACAACAATGTGTCACATTGGAAGTGAATTATTTGACGATTGATCAGATTTGTTACGATTAACAGGTCTTTTCATGATCATACTTCTGATAATATGGTTAACTTAATGCTTCTATTAACAAGTGTTCCTCTCGGCTTCTTTATCACTATTGCATATTAGACTGAGGATACCAATTACTCAATACAAAGTTTGGGTCTTAAAACAGATATAAACTTTTGAGTAAACTGACAGAAGAGTAAATATTTTCACCCAAACTTTTATGTATCTTAAATGGTGTTGACTCCATGCAAAGTAGTCTTTTCCTTTAACCTAGTCATCTATAAACTGCACAAAAAGGCTGAGTTCCGTTTCTTTATAATTTGCAGCTTTAATATATATTTTCGTTTGAAACAAAAACTGATATAGTGTCGTACATTATTGCCAGAAGGTACTAGGGATGTCTGAAACCTCAGAGGTTGTGAATGTGCGATTGGTCCGACTACCATCTCCTTCATCCTCTTCATCTCGATTTTTGAGCTCGGCTGTGTCAAAGGCTTTGTAATGATGAGAAAGGAGCTTTCCATGGTGGGGTGGCTTCTGCTTCATACGGTGGTGGATGCAGATTTCACAATAGATAAGACCATACTTTTTGTGAATGTGAGGTGATTTCGGCAGCTATGTGAGTGTTATGTTTTTAATATTCACGCTTGAACGCAAATTTCTTCAGAATAAACTATTTCATCATGCTAATCAAAACAAAGGCCTCGATTCAATAACCAGGTAAACGAATGTAATGAACAAATGCATTGGGTCTAATAAACACAATACTAAGGTGATTAATAGCTCCCTTGGAGTTTGTAATCCTCTCGAAGTGGGATAAATGATATTCGAAGTTTTAGGCAGGGAAGTTTCCTTCAACGAATTAATTTTGGTATCCTAATCACGAGATGGTAGGCGTTTTGTTGATTAATGTTGAGCGGTGCAGTATGGCTGAAGAATTGGCAATTCATAACCGTGGGTACATTCGAAAGTTTGTATTTTCTCTAACAATATTTCATCACATGGAGGGAGAGAGAGGGAGATAATTATCACCGACCCGTTTTACTGCGTGCATGCCAATGTGGAGAAAATGAGTGTGATTAGAAGCAGTTTCATGCAGAAGAGCAGCTACGGCTGCAACAATGATGGCCCTATTTCCCTCACCCAGCGAGTGTCAATGACGGCCGCTGGCTCCCACGCCCATATCCCTTTACGTGCCTCCTCTCAACCCCACTGCCTCCCCCAACCCCCATCTTCCCCTCTCAGTTATTTTGACGTCTCTTTCGCCGGGGTGATGCCATCGTCTCTGTCTCACCTCGCCACCTCTTCGCCTTCTCCTACCCTTACATCATCCCTCCTGCATTCTTCCATCCTTTAAGCTATTTCCTGTGATTGACGAGAGTGAGTTCAAGATAAATTTAAAGATGCTTTACCTTCTGAGTGTAGTCAGCAAAATAACTCAACTTCGGGATTTGTATTTGTAAAATTAACTTCAGATTGACAAAAGAGATTTTCCTCACCTCCCTTTTACACGCGTTTCTTTTGGAATTTTTTGCAATATGCAAGAGAGAGGTTTCACCCACTAGATTTGAGTAGTCTCCACTGCCGTAGAATTGCTAATATTTTAGTCTTAAATGGCCAGCTGGAATTTGGAATGTCGTAGGCCATGGTTAATTTCTTTTTCTTTTCCGTCGTAATTCCCTTTCCACTTCTTTTTAAACAAAAGTTAATTCTATGAGATTTTTCAAATTCTCAAACAATACCAGAGAAAAAGGGAAATTTTCAGATCAAACAAGGTGGTCTTCAGGTGTTTCGCTTTCGTTTCAGATCATCACCGACCTCAATCGCAGACAAGTGGTCTTAACGCTCCAATCTCCGTGACACTGCACGACCTTTCCCCTAAGGCTGGAAAATTTACTACCATTGGTCGTTATCCTCCCTTCAAAACGGATCTCTATCCCTGTGTAAGTGCAAAACTCTGCTTACTCCCTAATTTGACCACTTTACTAGTTAATCTCTCCTATTGTGACAGAGAACTTTTTAGAACCTGACCCAAACTATTTTGATTTTAAATTGGGCAAAGAGCTTTTGTGGTGTCTCGCCAGACATTGCGAACATGATTTTGCTACCGCCAGAGAAGACGCCTGTGGGGGGGGGGGGACGGGGTGGGGAGGAAGCGATAAAATCGAAAAAGGCGTTTTTTTACATCCTAAAAATCGACTTAATTTTACTGGTTTCTAAGACGTGTCTCACTGCCTTACTGCCTCGATTGATGAGTAAGGGGGGTCTCCACGTCTACTTGAAGTCTTCTAAATTTAAAGACTTTCCAACAGGTACGACCCGTCTTCTATGCGGTTAATCAAGTTTAATTACTCAACCGCAAACTTGCTCACTCATTATTTATGTTTACAACATCTTAACTTTGTGAATTAGATCAGTAAAAAGTACCACCATCTTTTTTCCTTTAAACAGATATTTATTCTATAACTCTGTTTCTGTGTCCCACCATCTTTATCCATGTTGCTGAATATATGTGGTTGTCAAAGATAATATCTCATATCATCGGGAGTAAGTGGTGCACCTCGAGGGAAGGGCAGACCCAGACACAATTTTTCTTCTACCTTGGCGGGAGAACGATTTATTAATCTGCAATTACCTATCAAATTCAAATGAAGTGTTGGATTATTAGTTAACTTGAATGAAAGCAATGCTCTGAGGTCTTGCAAATCACACTATCGCGAGCTTTTTTTAAGTAGTCTGTGGAGGCGTGCCTACCTTTTAGTTCCCAGCGTAAGGTAAAGTGAATGGCATTGTTTTAACAGTCAAAAGTCTCGGTGTAATGGAAAGGGACTTTCTTTTCTTTAACTGAATGGAGTGGAAACATGTCTGGGAGTTTTATGATTCACAAACAAATTCGATAAGAATGTCTCCTTTTGGGCATTAATTCTACACCAAAAGCACTGTATACGCTAAAATTCCGTTTTTTTACCACCAGGAATGAGATTTAGTTATTAAAATACATTCCCTTAGTTTGATCCGTTAGTGTCTCTGGGTAAAATTGTGGTTTCGCTGGCTAGAGAGATACAAAAATAATTACTAGCTAGGAAATTTTATTACCTTTTGGTTAACTCATAACTTCTATTGGCGTTTTTGTTCCATTACGTGAGAAGTGCAGCATTAAGGAAGACATTTCTCCTCCCAGTAGCGTAGCGATTACCCATCCATCTCGCCTTTGTGCTTCCGTTCCTCCCTTTCTCCCTATTACTGCATCGGAAAATGATTTAAAAATAGGCATTAAAATGACAAATTCCTGATCTTTGCAACGTTTCGAGCTTTGTGGTCAATTATCGTACACAGGCTTCAAATTTCCCAAGTTGTTCCTGTCACCCACATTCCAAACATTTGATAACCGGTTGTACTCCATCCTTCTATCATTTACTTTACCATTCCGTGGTGAAGGGTTATCTGCAGAAGTTTTTTGATGAATCAAAAAGACTATTTAAAAGCAAGGAATAACCACTTGACACTTAGTATTCCTTAACTTAATTCCGAAACTGACAAATTGCCAATTGAGCTGACTTTATGCAGACAATCGTGTAAATTTTTTCCTCTCCTTCAATTACATCATTCAGACACGAGTTTTTAACGTCGGATTTTTAATGAATACTTTGACTATTCAATCATTTCCATGATCAGTCCACTTTGTTGTCTGACATAGATGACATGACATCGCATTCGATGACTTTCTTTTCAAATGGCTCTCAACTCTCTGACCACATTTGATTGTAATGAATGCTTTGCTGTGTTTTGTTGTCTTGATGGGACAAAAGACTGGTCTCATTAATTTGAGTGAGAGCTAATAAGGCTAAGATGAATAATTTGCAGGTTGTGCTGACTGCATTCTCCTTTTACCCCAGATAGTGTTTCCATCAAAAAGACTTGGAGCTTATAAAATAAGTGTTGGTCGTTTTTGGTCATTTTGACTTTAGCTTTTCGAGCATGTTTGAAGTTTTTTCATACGTGGAATTACATATTTGGATGACCTTTTGGTTTTCCTTACGTTGTCAGAGACGATGTCCGTAAATTACTAGAATTGTTGAATTTCATTTGGTTTCGGATCATTTTTAAAAGGTAAATGACTTATCAAGCCTCTTTTGTCTAAGCGCAAAATGCATTTCCCTTCAACAGATTGACATCCAATCCCAAATGCTAGTAACAGTACCGCCTGGATCGGAGAATAGTTTCACCATATCGCCAACCGGACAACTTATGGGAAGCGCGGTTTACACTGACGATGCTAGCCAAATGACCCCTCTTCTTACTCAAAAGAACAATCTCATGATACCTGCTTGTCATGGAGATAGCTTACAAAAGGTTTCTTTCGGTCCCATTTATGGGACCGCCTGTGTGTCTGGGCCACGTCCTCCCACTGCGTCTGTCGCCAAGTCGTCCATGTGCTCTATTCCCCTTGTGGCTCAGTATGCCTCCCAGACTCCAGTAACCACCACATCACCATCTAGAACCCAAACGTATAGCGCTCTTCTTCCCTCAAAGTCATACAATGAATTGCTTCACTGCTCTTCAACGAAAACTAGTACTCTTGGTCGTCAACAGCAACAGCCATTGCTAGCTGCCTACAACAATGTTGGAAAGAAATATCAAGAGGACTACCAGATCCCATCGGCACAGACAGCTGCTCCTGATGACCTCAATTCTGCTTCCCTGAACTACAATTCAACTGCTTCCTTCACTCCTCTTCAGCTGACTCCGTCCTCTAGCCGATCACCCTCTCGTGTTACAGACCCTTGCGGCTGCGGACAAACTAGTTTTGTCTAGCCATTCTGTCCGATCATCTTACTACGCGTCAATTTGTGCTACCTTTGAAAGTGTGCATTATGTATATACATCCTATCGAATCCTATTTTGAAAGCTTGATAATATCGCTAGCCTAACTACATTTTCGGTCGTGTCTGTTGATCCAAGACGAAAATGTGAGTCCGGTTATCTCTTAACTTTGATCTGCCCTCCTTTGTTCTAAATATAAAGCATAATACGGGGTTTGGAAAGTGATGTTCATCGTACATACCAGTTACGTGAGGGCCAACCATGTTATCAAGGCTTTCTTTTTGCTTTCGTGAAATACATTTGCAACGATAGCCCACTTAAGCTGTTTTCTTTTTTTTCAATTTTTAACTACCTAGATGACCTACTTTTGTGTCGTTCAGTGTCGAATTTGTTTCAAGAAAAAGTATGCTCAAAAAATGCCCCAATCTTGGCACGCCGATTGATGAAAGGAGGGGCAGCGTTAAAGTTTTAACGCACATAGATGTATATGTAAATTTTTTGAAACCCGCTACCGTAATAAAAGCAATAAAATGCAACTGGAAATCTCCGAGAAAGGTTGGATGTATGCGTAGAGACAAAATATACATTCTGCCTCTCCGCAAAAGTGGCCGTGTTTCCCATAGGGAATAGCACGAAATTCGGAACCTCTGCAGCCCCTTCAGCCCCATGCCCCGATTACCATCTCACACACATTTGGCAAGTGTGGCACACACACACACGTGCTCCCTCTCTCTTCCTCGCCTCCTCACACACGCGCTCGTCTTTTGGTGGGACTGCAGCACACGCGAAAGCTTTTAGACCACCTCACTCCCGCCCTCCCTCCCTCCCACCTAAACCGCCTCCCACTACCGCCGCCAGTGCCGCCGCCGCTACCGCCGTCTCTGCGACTCAGGCCACGATTAGCAGTGCCTTCCCATCTGGACGAACTAAATGGCGCCGCCGGTTGTTGTGCTTTGTAAGCATGTGTGTGTGTATGAATTACTTGAAGTGCTTGTGCTCTGAAGCATTTTCCGAGATGCGCTTATAGACAAATGCGTGGAGTGTAGTGACACGTTGCGGAGTAAAATCTGAGTTTATTAGTCATACCGAGAGAAAGTTGGGAAAGTCTCACAGCAGGTCAGTCATGGATAAACTTCCGGGGTGTAATTTAGTATGTTCTGCAACTGGACTATTATGCGACAGTGTTCATGGTAAACTAAGACTGGATTTTTAAATACGAAGTTCAGAGGAACAGTAGTAAATAATTTCGTAAACGAATCAAACAATTCGTTTTGAGAAAACCAAGGTTCATACAAATTAAAACAAATTTGTCAGCTATGTACTGTATAATTAATTGATTGTTTAGTTTCCATTTTTTTTATTTCTACACATTGTCTTCATTTTAAGGTCACTTTTACAAGGTGATTAGATAAATACCTAATTATTAAGTGTTTAACCAATCTACGGTTTGAAATGCCCCGCCTTTAGTGTCATCATATCAAACGCAGGATCATGTTGACATACGGTAAGGAAAGTAGTTTTGCTGTCCTCAAACATTGGAAAATCCAATATTTACCCTTTTTAATAGAGAATGAGCCATAAGTTTTGGGTATCATAAGCCAGAGATGCCTATTTAAAGGAAATGATTCACTCGCAACAAAGTTAAATAGAACTGGCTAAATCTGACACTATTATGCACGGCTTGCCAAAATTTTTGTTCTAAAATCGGCCTATGTTGAATGAGACAACTAAAAAGGAAGAACCGAAGGGAAGGATCAATTAACAACACGGGTGTGCTGTGCTCTCAACATCTGCTTCTGGATTTTCCAGTAGTCTGGCTTCTAGGAATTTCAAGTCAACCAATTTACAGGTGGAATGTTAAATGTAATCTAAAGTGCTTGTTAAATAAATGTACGAAATGTGTGTCTAGTCTTTTTGCCAAATCTGTAGTGTACACTTTGTGGAATTTTGTTCTTTTTGGCAGACAGGATTCACACCATGTCACACATCTACAAGAAGTCGGTTTGAGAGAATATTCGGGTATATGCTGGTGCCTTGGATTCATGGTGTAGCCTTTTTGTCTCCTTCATACACCTTCTTTATTTTGGATTTTTAAATTCTGTTTTCGCTCTTCACTTGCGTGACTCATTTTGCAGGCGTTATATCGCTTTTTTGAAAGAAAATACAACAAGAAGAAACAAGTAGAATGTCAATGTTACCGTTCTCGGCCCAGCCATTCTTCACCCCATTCGTTAACTCGGTGACACTTTTGCGGTAAATCTGTTTAAAATTCTGTTATGATCTAGTGTTTATGTGAGTGAGCCTAAATCCTGTTGTGCTCCCAATCCGAGTCTTCAGGAAAGCAAGCTACAATAGGAAAGTCTCTAGTTGCCGACACATGTGAATAGACAGGGGACAGGCCTCGTGTCTACATGACAGCTGGTCGACCAATGGAGATTTCTGGGGGCACAGGGTGGACCCTAGTTTCGCAGCATCGATTGGCCTTGATCACATAGTGATTATTAGAACGCTTAAAGTCTATCTGCACATTATCATGGCCGATCAAGGAGATTGGGGGAGATCACGATATTCTAGAATGTTAGAAAATTGAACGCGAAAAGAAGGCCTCAAAGAAGTCAAAGTAGGAACGATTTCTGTGGTTGCGGACAGCCCCAGCGAGCGTATATTTGCATTGTGCAGTCAAAATCTTTTTTTCATAAAATACAGCGAAATGTGAAGAACAATGAAGATTATACAAAAGAGTAAACGCAATTTAAACCGGAATGACGAAATTACAAAAGGCAGTTAAAAATGCTAATGCACTTGCCTATTTGGCACAGGTAAGAAAGAGGGAGGTAATTAGCACAGTTCGTCGTCAACAGCCAGATTAATATCAAATGACCTACCAAATTTTTTTGTAAAAAAAGCTCGATGGACCATCGATGACAATTAATGACTAATTCTTCTGCCAAGTCTAATGTTAAGACGTCTTACTTAAAAGAGAGTAATTTCTCAAAATCAAAAATGTGTGTTATGGGGCTTGAATCACTCCCTAGAGGACAGTTTCATACACATCTGCACTCACATTAAAAATGTATTAGGTGAGGTGGTTGATACTTCGTATTTGTTTGTGCATCCCAAAAATCACCTTTTCACATAGGTATTATTGTTTAAGACGCACTAGAAGTGCGAATTTATGCTACATCATCGAAATTTGGTAAATGCTGCCTGTTGATTTGCGCTCTATGCCTATCTTTTATTGCAATTGTAAGTGCTCAACGAGAAATTGGCTTGCTTTCAGTGTATCACTTTGCTCCTAGAAGCTGCCTTTTCTTTTCTCTTTTGCACGTTTTCATGGCATTACCCAACCCTTGTGCCAAGAAAAGTTTGATAAGCATCGAATGGTAAAACATCAACAGGGCGACATGGAGGCCGAGGATGAGGACGAGACAGCATCCTCCTTCCAATAATAAAGTACAAATCTTCTCAAGGTTGGGCTTTGCGGCGGTTTGAGGTATGGGGACGTGTTGCTGTGCTGTGTCGTTGGTATAAGAATGGTATCTTCCTCCACTGGCTGGATGGTTGTGACCAAAAGAGGCGTTTGGCTTGCATAAAATCAAGACATATCGAGCAGCATCGAATCAGGTCGATGGATCTTAGACGCAAATGTTGTTGAAGTCTACATGAAGTGAACAATTCGTGATCGAACAATTGCGTCTGCAGTGTGCTATGCGGTACCCACAGAAAGACTAGTCTTGCCCTGTGGAGATGGAGTGATGTCTATTTTATAAGTAGGGCATGGGTAGCGAGATAGATGGTTTGGAGATAATCTACGGTATGTCTGAGTCATTCATAATCGAAACCACCGGTTTAAATTATTCTAGACAAATAGTTACACTACTGTGTACCGTCCCTTCTCCAAATACTCTGCAATTTTTACAAAGGAGCTTTAGAATGGAATCGGAATTCTCAAAACAGACAGATTAGAACTACATTCATAAAGTTCAATCTGCGTACTGCAATCCAGCGGCGGATTGAAGTAAACTACAAATATAGACTGATATGTCCATAGACTGACATTAATCCATGCTTCATAAAGCATCCGAACAATGCGACCCTCTAAGTCATTGTTAGGGAGTGATGCAAAATGCCACCTTTCATAAATGCGTTAGGATAGTTTTGCTAGGTTAGTCTACCATTATCATTTGCCTACCAAACTCAGTATGCACATAGAAACTGACTGTTTTATAATAAACAAATTAGTTACCAATCAGTTTTTGATCCAGTTTTATCTGAGAAAAAAGACGAATGATGGTGATTATGCGTTTCTAGTATTAGGCTAATCATTCACTCACCCTTCCAATCTATAAAAGCATTTTGCCCACAAAAATGTAGGCAAAAAATGCGAATCTTAGAATGGAAATGTATTGTTAAGATGAAAAAGTGGAGGCCAAAAAAATTAAGTTATATTTGCCACCCTGTAGATAAAATTTTATTGTGCCTCTTCAGTAAGCCCAGTCTAGAATTAAGTAATGCAATGAACCAATGAAATGGAACAAATAAATGAATGAATTTGCAATATTTTAGTCGAGCAAATTATAGGGAAGTTAAATATTGCGCTTATGTGATGATAGTGGCAATCCTGTGTTAATGCAACCACAGGCCATGAATTCAACCGAATTGCTGTGGTGATGGCAAAGATCGCTCAATCTATCAGCCATTACTTCGGCATTGTAAATTTTAAATGCCTTGCAATATTAGCACTGACTCTGAGGGCTTAAAAATTCCATTCAAAGATTATTTAGCCGCACACGCGAAGGTGGTAATTCAAGAGAGTCAAAGTAAATAAGGCGCATGGGCCTACTTTAGGCGCTTAACTCGTCCGGAAGGGTGGCCAAGTGGTTTATAACGCCTCCCCTCCACTTACCCTTACACCTCTCTGTCAGAACATAAAGGTGCGAGCCTGATTGACCGCCTTAACACATCATCATAACAGGCTTTTGAAGAGTCTTCTTCTAAACGCATTAAGTCTTTCACCTCCTCCCCCCTCCCCTCACCTTCTCTTCCCATTCCGTGCCCTCTCGTCAAGACCTTGTGTTAATGCCCACCTGTAATTAGCTAGGCGCCAGGCTATTGTTGGGTTGGGCCATTCATGCAAGCAGAGCACAATCGTAACAAATTAATTTCACCTTTTCATCTAACTTCTAGGAGCGCTTTCTTAGAAGTCAGTGATTTTTACGCATTCTAATGAGACGCGTAAACTTTCTTTAGCAAGGAAAAGTAATGCCAGGAAGTATTTTGATGATCACATCGCGAAGGCTACGAGGGTTTTGGATGAAATACGTAAAAAGAGCCATTACGGTCTTTAATCCATTTTAACTCTAGAGGCAAACAACCGAACCTAGCTCTTGGACACCTCTCCCTTTCCATCCCACTTTTGTCTCCCAAATGTCCATTCTATTTCGCGCCTATTCGTGTCCACAAAAAGGCCTTCCTAAAGTGGCTCTAGAGGCGCCAATAAATGCGACCAGTGTATATTTCTGTAATGCAATACCAGAATTGCTATTTAAAGTTATTTTTAAGTTGATTAGCTACCACGTACTGGACATTTCCCAAATACCATACACACTTAAAGGGAGGGGCTTTTGAACCTCTTCTCATTGCTCTGACTCATCCGGCATATTAAAATATAGTGGAGGGTCAAAAATAAGTAAAAGGGTTTAAAGACACAATGTGGACTGGTATACCGATGGATTAATGCCATTTCAATAACGGACCCCTAATTACACAACGTCTTTGTAGCAGGCTATACCAAAGCCATTGCCTTGGAAACCCACCTTACAGACCTCCCTTCCCTATGGTATTAGCGAGAGTAACTCGAGGATAATTGCAAAGATTTCTTACTTCTAGGTAGATGGTTTGATCATAGATGGTTTGGTATAGAAGGTAAGGTGTCCGCTTCGGGCAGCTAAAATTGCTCAAAATCGCCGCAGCAGTGTCTAAGTAAATATTTTAATTGCTTGTTAAATGCGGAGCGTCGAGTTCAGGAAGCGGAATGGCGAGATCTGACGAATGAATTTTAGTGGTCAGTGGAGAGGATCTATTACCTAGTCAAAAATTGACTGTAATTAAAAACTGAAATAAATTGTTAATGAGGTAAAGCAGGAGGGATCAAATAGGGACGATATGCTGATAGACTGTTCTAATACTGTGCATGGGTGCTTGGTGGTTCCAGAGGTCTCCCCACTGTTAATGCAAAGCTGTTACCTGACCCCCATTTGTTTCATGCGCTTAATTTGGGGGCGGTCCAGCTAAGGAAGGGACACCTACCGGTAGGCGAGAGTTGTCCACATCTCTCACACCATGATTAAGCTACTTTTATGGATCAGTATCACCACCACTCATCTAGCATATTTACTACTTTCTATTTTATTCGTAAACTGCTCCATTTTTTGGTTTAAATCTACTTGAATTTTCGGAGACGAATTCTCAAAGTGTAATGGTTCGTTAAGACTGAACGCGTAAGCAGTGATGGTTAACGGCTTGCCTGGGACAAATCATACACCCTTCTCTAACACTAAAGAAACATTAATTCACAAATTACTCAGTCACTAATGTTGGCTGCTGGTCGTTTGCTTACTAGTAGGTGGGTCAGTTAATTGCCGTCGCCTTTTCTATTCTTTTTACAACGCACAGTCAGTATGCACAACTAATACTTGATTTTATAATTGAAAAGCGTCTACAGCATTCTTGGACAGACATTTCCTATTTCATTCACAATATGTCAAGCAGTAGTACACCAATATTGGGCATCCCTAAGTCTACAAAAACGGTCCCGTTTTAAATTTTTCGGAGTTTCCCTTCCATCGCGTTTAAATTACAAGCATTCTAAAGCATCCGAAAACTCGCGTAACATTCGATTCCCTGATTAGTTATTATCACTTGTAAATAGACCTTTAAAACTCGCTGGAATGGTTGGAAGTTAAAAATGATAAAGGCAAAATTCTAAAAAAATCCAATTAAGAGCGTTTTCTGGGGTTTTGGACCTTCCTAGCAAATCATCTTCACCTAATAGGAACAATTTATATCTTTTTAATGCTAATGCTTGAGCAACCAGATTTGTTAAAGAAAAGAAAATTGGCGAATGAACTTTTACTGTCCTGTTGCAGTAGTGAAATTACCCACCTTGCATTAATTCACGAGGTATTCAGTAAAATTGAAATATAGTGGATATTTTTAGACAATAATAATACTTTAAGATGAAAAATACATATATCCATTCAATGGCCTTCGCGAATAAAAGAGGGTACAATTTTATGTCTCAACAAATTTCTATCACTAAGCCAGATTACTGTCCTGGACATGAGTAGAACATCGTCTGGGTAATATTCCACTAAATCAACTAATTTCGTCATGATGATAATGTTGTTGGTTTTTTATTATTATTCACTATTTATTATTCAAAAAGTACTCACGAATTGACGCTCCAAATGTCGTGTTAGGAAAAAGTGAAACTAACTAACCTTCTCTTTGATCTGAAGGCATACTGGGAGTATTAAAACTCCACTTATCGCATTGTGCCTAACTTTAACATTACATACGGTGACATCTTAGAGGAGCTATGAAAACAGATTTTAGTAGCACAATCAACACTACTGCCGGTATACAGTGATGTGACGTTAATACATCCGCTTCTAGAATCTCATAGTAATATTAACCAACATAGCTCTAGATGCCAGATCAAATGTTGCTCAAAAAGTGGGAAAAAAGTGGCATTCCTGCTGAACAAAAATATTCTATTCCAGTTTTATTGTTTAAAAATCATCAATCATGGTTGTCGCACAGGATTTGGTGCAAACAAGAACTATAGAAATGACAAAAAAATTACCTCACTTATTCATGACCTCAGGGTCAGATGATAAAATTTAGACGTCGATAACATTTGACGTTCGTAGCGAATATGATGGTCCAAATGGAGATTGTCAGATCAGCACTTCATTTATTGTCTTTTGAATAAAAAAAAAATATTTGGTCTCAACACCTATGTTATAGCTTCCTTATGAGCACAGGAAATGTAAGTGATTTCAGTACAAATGCCTGGTGGAAATTAAACTCTTAATACCGCTTCCCTTACTTTAAAAAGACTAATCTTTTGAGTAAATGTGTTGAAATTTTAGAAATTTTCCCATTAAAATAGCCTAGTTAGAGTTTGGCTTTGAATGCACATAACTATTAAATGTATTACCAGCTTAAATGGGAATTTAGGAGTTTAATTTATAAATTTGCATATTTTCTCCTTCCTTTCGAAACGATTGCTTCTTTTTTAGTCTAGTACTACAAAAATCATTTGTCGTAACAATTCATCAATAAAAACCTGTCCTTTTTGTATTTTGGACAAAATTGAGGTGTAGCGTATAATTAAAGATGGAAAAGTCTAGAGGAACATGAAAGCTTCCATAAATTAGCACGAGTTCTTGTGACCATTCCTACTCAGATAACTTGAGATGTTTGTTTAAATATTCTTTATATTAGCAAATCGGCCTATTTGACAAACCTAGTGATGGAAACAACAAATCACCCATCCTTGATAAGAATAACAATCTCGACTCTTGTATACTTCCTTTTTCAAACAGCACATGATTTCCTTAACAAATCAATCCTTTCCATCAAAAGTATGAAGAGTCCGGATCCTTAATTTTCCTGAGTGATGTGCGTACTAAATTGCGTTGCAAATAGTTTAACAATACATTCTGAATTTTCACTCAATATCTCTTACATAGAAGACAATTTGGTTAATGTCTTTACCACGAAAATGGAAAGGATTATTTTCTAATTATTGAGTAAAGCTTGGTGGGGTTAAGGCTCTCAGTTTAGCCCACCCCAAAACCAATATGCAAATGGACTGTAAACCTCCACTCTTTCCCTTCTGAAGGAACGCATGAAGAAAGTTTGATTAACGCTGGAATTAGAGTGGATGAAACTTTGAAGACGAGATAAAAAGAATAAAATGCAAACTAAATAGGACTTTACTGTACATAATTTATACAGGCATGATTCTAGCCTTAATGAGTAAACTGCACTGAGGAAGTAGTTGAGGTGGCTATAAAGCAACGCATATTGCCTCCTAAGTTGGGAAACGCAAGAAAATAGAATGTGAAGGTACAACCAATTCTACAAGTGCACCAAAAAGGGAATACGATAAATTGCCATCTCCAATTCTTTAATTGCTCCAGGAGTAAAGCAGTAGAGACGTTTGAATCACTGATATCCAATTTTGCCACTCTTTTGCAATATGTTCTTATACAATCGTAGCATGACTCTTTCGTTGATTCGAAAGAGTCCCTTAAAACCATTGCGTTTTTTTTCACGTCTTCTGAGTTTGTATGTGAAGAAAATGTGAAACTTACTCCGGCAATCTGTAGGCGAATGCAAAAAAAACCAACCAAACACCGCTTCTCCGCCCACTGTTTATAAGCCTCGCACAGGTTACGAGGAAATCGTCTGCAAAGTTAAAATACCTAGTTTCGAAAAATATACGTATTTAAAGAGCTCTATGCAGAAGAAAATGAAAGCATCAGACTGTGTGAACGCGGGTCCTGTCGAGTTCCCAACTCAAACGTCCAAAGAGATAAGGACATCAACTCGAAGTTCTTGACTATCGACCAGTCTAAGTAAGCTAGCTGACCGGAGGAGACATTTAGTAGTTCCGTCCTCACTAATTTGCGGTATTTTGATTGGCCTTGGGCTTATCGTAAATTATCAGCACACCGAAAGACTACACCCGTAGGTGATAATGGCCGAGAGAGTAGGAGATTGGGAATACACTAGACTGTTCGGAAGTTAGGCGCGTAACAAAATGAAATTTTCAGAAAGTCGGAATAGAAGCGCATTCTGGGATCGCAGTCATCTACAACGTCCACTAGGGCAAATACATTCAAATTTATAAAGTACTGGGCCTAATGTGGTTGTGTTCGTGACCGTTTCTAAAAAAACTGTCGAAATGTACTTCAAGTTATTTTCACGAAGCTTCCTCTGACGCTGAATCAGTCAAAATGTGTATTTAAAGTGTAGGCAAGCGTAAAATAGCATTTTTTGGTTACTTGGCAGGTCAGCAGCGAGAGTAAGGCAATGTGTACTGTGAAAGAGTCTGCAGGCTATAACAAATAATATCCTCTGTTACCGGTTGCATTTCCCACAGTCGCTAGAATGTGGTAGTACTGCAAAGGATCAAAAAAATTAGAACCATTTCTTTATAGCTAAATGTCTCTGCCCACTAAGAGGAGACAGTAGTCTGCATCTTCACCTAGATTTATTGTGAAAGCCTAGAGTGTTTTCATGAAGTCTTGAGATCTATCGAGATGTTCCACATAAATAGCCTCAAAGTCTAGGAAGTCTTCTATTTTTTGCTTATAATGGAGCACAAAGCCACTCATTTTCCACTTAGTACCTGTGGCATTGCTCGATTTTCACATCATTAGGACCATTTTCAGTTGTTCGTTGACTTGCCTTAATTTATTACTACTTCTCGCAAAGGCTCTAAAACAAAATAATTCTTGAAGGGACGTAACTTCAAAATTGGAGCAAGTCTGAGCGTATTTTACTCAGTTAAGCAAACAAATCGTCTATTTTAATCATAATTTTTGCCGACCTTTAAATGACTTCCTTATGTTTGCCGTCACTTACAAAGGGTTAAGGTGGTTAGTCCTTTACCAAACAATAAATGGAAGAATTTAACGCTGGAATAAATTGTTCAAATGTTGGCTAATATTTAAAAATTGAATTCAAGGTTTTGTTTTAGGCCTCCGGAATACCTTAATGCGAGTGCAAACTTAACATAAATTTCCGGGTAAAAAGGTAAACAGCCCACATACGAATATATTATTGCTTTTTGTCGATAAGAGTTCTACTTACCTTTAAATTATCTAACTTCGCTATTTTATGAGCACTTCATTTCATTTCGACATTTATACAAATGGGAACACTATGCTCAGGTGACAGCAGATTGATAAATTTTACAGACAAAATCCCAAGCATTGACATTCATCCACGTTTTACGCCCATGACTTGAGCTCTCACAATATGTATGTAGTCTTTTTCAGGGCAGACAAACGTGCTTTCTTAAAAGCAGCTACACTTTCACTACTTTTATCCATTTTAAGGCATGTCCAAATACTCCTAGTGACTTAAGTGGAGGCATAAATGCAAAGTACATTTGGTAATTAGAAAAGCCTGCCTAAACTCTATCCTAAATTATTTTTCTACGGGCTAAAATGCCCAGTTTTGAGAAGCTAATAAAATCTGTAGAAAA
Source organism: Echinococcus granulosus (assembly GCF_000524195.1). Taxonomy (NCBI): domain Eukaryota; kingdom Metazoa; phylum Platyhelminthes; class Cestoda; order Cyclophyllidea; family Taeniidae; genus Echinococcus; species Echinococcus granulosus. Next base: position 605,925 of record NW_020170398.1, read on the forward strand.
GAAATTTGTCAAAGTTTTGCAGATTTTGGGCTCCATTCAATAACGCTGCACTATTTTAAGCCAGGCTATTGTGATCAAAAAACTTAATGGTAAAGCCTTTTAAGGACTTTATTCACTGATTCGATCAGGGTTAGAGACAGACTGACGAATCCCAATTTCGGTGCAATGCTTTGCCTTGAGAAGCAAACGATCAAATCTATGTTCTATCCCACCATCACTCAATTGTTTTTCTTTTACACATTTTTTTTGTAATTTTTAAACGCTTGTGCCAAGAAAAGTTTGATAAGCATCGAATGGTAAAACATCAACAGGGCGACATGGAAGACGAGGATGAGGACGAGACAGCATCCTCCTTCCAATAATAAAGTACAAATCTTCTCAAGGTTGGGCTTTGCGGCGGTTTGAGGTATGGGGACGTGTTGCTGTGCTGTGTCGTTGGTATAAGAATGGTATCTTCCTCCACTGGCTGGATGGTCGTGACCAAAAGAGGCGTTTGGCTTGCATAAAATCAAGACATATCGAGCAGCATCGAATCAGGTCGATGGATCTTAGACGCAAATGTTGTTGAAGTCTACATGAAGTGAACAACTCGTGATCGAACAATTGCGTCTGCAGTGTGCTATGCGGTACCCACAGAAAGACTAGTCTTGCCCTGTGGAGATGGAGTGATGTCTATTTTATGAGTGGCATGGATGATGAATAAATATTTTTGAAATAACTATGAGGTGCCAGCTTACTTAACAGGTCTCTTCTCATCAAAAGTGCACCAGTGGTTCAGGCCTCCAATCTAACACGGAATTTGCGCACCTCTTAGAGGGAATCTCTATTAACCTTCTAGGTTGAATATTTTGAAATCAAATCAAAATTTTACATAAAGGGTTCAGCTTATTGGGATATTTTACTAATTTTCATTACTTAATTTTAATCTACCATTCGAAACAGACTAAGGCAGCACTACCCTGTTTATTATGGCAGGGCCATTTGACAAAAAACTGGACTTTCCGGTGCGAAATTATAAAATATAGCCCTTTTAATTTTTTTTTACCTAGCTGTGTTTTACTACTTTGAATTACTGAGGTTTGTTTTGGGGAGAGGGAGGGGCAGAAGTGACGACCAGGATTAGGAGCTGCCGTGGTCCTGTCGACTGTAGCGGCGGCATGTACAAGCGACCGTCCCAAGAGTGTCGCCAGCAGAGCTGGACTGGTAGAGAGGATGCCGAAGGTGTGACAAATTGTTACTGCTCCCTCCCTCCCTCCCCTCTACCAACCCACACCCTACCCTACCCCACTCGCCGGACAGGGGCAGTTAAACAGTTAAAAACACACTGGGGGTGCTGCTAAATAATTAGGGAAAAAAAAATCTTCACTCACTCACCAGCTCGCCCTTTGGTCCAAGCTTCTGTGAAATTCATTAGTGCAATGAAAGGCTCCCAAGTGGGCAATTAAGTGGTCCCACTTCTTGATGAAATTAGCTTTTTGCGCAAAATTTATTACCTAATTAAAGAAACTAAATGTTACAGTGAAGAAGGAGCCGAAATGCAGCCAATAGACCGTTTAAAAATAGTAGTTAACTGAATATAACTGTCTAAACGAAAGTCAATCCTGGGTGTATTATCAAGTATAGCAAAAATTTTTTGCTATACAACAAACAAACAAACAAGCAAACAGAGTGGCTCTTTTGCTTTACTGTCCCTTCGTGGCATTCTGCTACTGTCCAGTCATCCACCTGAATTAACCACAGAAACTTGTCATAATTAACATGGAGTTATTTAGCTGCAGTCAAATCTGTCAGCCTTCCTCAAAGCAAGAGGAAAAGGTATTGAGCATACTCATTCAAGCTGAGTGGAAACGCGTGCTGGAAAATGCGGTCAAAAAGACAAAAATTTGGTAAAAAGCAGATCCTTAAGTCACCAGATTGAGAATTTGATCTGAGAGGATTGAATGACATCAATCAAACGCAAGTCAGCCACGCGGCACTGTCACTGTGAATGCAGGCGATCCAGAATGGATGGAATGAATCGGCGTGCAGATCTTATTATCCACCTTAGAAGAATGAACAAAGGGTTGCACTGAATGAGGCTAAGTAAAAAGTAAAAAAGGGAGAAGGAGGGAAGGAGAATTGATCGAATTTCCAAATGCATTTACATTCTTTTGGTCTATTTAAATACCATAGGATATTTGGGAGTCACAAAGTTTAGTAAGTTCATTGTGGAAAAACAGACCTTTTACTCGACTTCTAAGAGCAGTTTTATGCAAGTTTAAATATCTGCATTCAAAGAAACAAAGACCTACATCTTACCATTTTGAAAAAGCAAAAAAACAGAACGTTAGATTGAGGGCTTTTTGATTGATTTGTCATTTGACTGCAAAGAGCGATTAATGAACGAGTGAGATGGGGTGCATCACATCCCATACACCATAAGTGATCGTAAACTTGGAAGGAAATTTAAGACTACAGTTTAATTTAGAAACAATATTTACTGATAACTCGATTCAACAAAGTTCACAAAAGGAGATCCTTCAACCACCTTAAGAGCTGAGAAAAGAACCGATTAGCATTCAAGGACACGAGAGCACTTTCTTTACGAATCGATTCTGTACACAAGGTAAAAAATTCTACCCATTGTATCACACATTCACAACTTAACTATCGGCCGCTGCATCTCGACTCCCCTGCTGTTTCTCTTGATACTCCCGAAGATCCTTCTTCCACTCCTTCAGTCGCGACCACCGGCGCTCACTGCGAGTGCGCGGTGCCAGCCACGCTTGATGTTCGATAGTATCAGCGTGCTCAAAGAAAGTCAGTCGTTCTTCTTCGTCAGCCAGACCACGCAAACGACTCTTCACCGTCTCCAACACCCCCCGACGCCGTAGGCTCTCTGCCTCCTTCTGCCAAACCGTGGCGCGCGTCACCTCGAAGGTATCGTAGAGGCGCATCACCCGCTCGACCTCCGCCTTTTGGATTGATGTATCAGTTGTGATGGAGGTAACGAGGCTCGCTAGAGCGGTGTAGAAGGACTTCTTTAATGGTGTTATAGTCGATACGATCGCCTACAGTGAGATGAAAGAATGTTAGTCCAGTTATTTCAACTTATAAGAAAAAAACCCAAATCATAGTATTTACATCACATGCCAAATTGGTTACCATAAAATGGAATAACGTTTGTTTTAATAATACTATCTCAGGATTAAATTATTTCATATCAGTTCTAGAAAGTGCGTTCTACTACAGATCTTCTTTTTCCCGGGGAAAAAACCCTATAACAGATGATTTCGTTCGGTGAAACACCAGTGAAACACAGCGGATCCTCCAATTTGAATAATGAAACAATCCTGCAACTACTGTAAGTGTTTATTAATCCGAAAACAAACAAAAAACAAAATCTTACTCACTAGTCAAAAACTGAATGAGGCGTGATTTGATTTAAGCTTACTTCCGAAACAAAATAAGTCTGTCTCATGAAGTCTGTTTTGAGCTAGCTGATGCCACAACTCCTGAGAGGGTGTAGAGAAGACAAATTTAAGGTGTTGGAAGGACGAACAGAAATAAGTTCCGAAAGGAGAACTATGACCGCAATCTTGTATCACATTCGACTGCCTATGGTGACGTTTCGGGCATTTCACATCAATAGTCAAGGGAAACATATTTGATTTTAAAAAATGCATCGGCAAGCAGGAATTTATTCTACCCCAAATCTCAAGCAGACAAATTAGTGAATGGGTCGGCTAGAAAACTGTGTAGAGAATGATAAAAAGAACATTTTAAAATGCTACAGGAGAAAAGGTATGGTAATAAAAATGCAGGTAACACAAGAACGTCTGACCAAACTGGAACACTACTCAAACAGCGGATGAAAACGAAAAAAAGGAGTAAAATTCATTTGCGTAATGAATCGACGTGTCAATATCTACCATTGTTACCGTAGGCCAATCAATACTGGTAACGCAACATGGATGTCAGCTGCCAGAAATACAGAAACCATCATAGAGAGGTAATTGACTCAAATTAAAACACGTTTACCTATAAATAATGACAATTTGTAGTCATGGCTCATGTGTCAATGCGCAGTGAATTTCACAGCTACGAACAGAGATGAGAGATCGAATTAACGATATGGGAATGGAAAACGGAGACGTCTACCCTTAGTTGGAGAGGGCGAAAAGGAAAAAAGCATTCCCGTTTAGTAGATTGGACGAAATGACCGGACAAAGCTGACACGCAATAACATTGGAAATCGCATTAACTTGAGGCAAACGAAAAGCAAATTGAATGCCCAAGACAGTTCTACATGAATACGGTCTAAAAAGGATCAGAAGACAAACAAGAGTAAAAAATTGCAAATTTCAGATCAAACATTGATGATAGAAAGGTATGGAAACTACTCTGAACTGCAAGCACACACAAAAAAGGGCATTGTTATCTTATATGTCCACTGAAAAGAAGCATCAAATTTTCCGGTATCCAAAAAAGCAATAAAGCGGGTGTTATATGGTCAAGCGAAGTGGAAAAATAGTAATAAAGGAAGCTACAAAGCACCTCAAGTTTACAAAAGAAATTGGAAACAAAAAGACCTTGTATTTTTGCCAACCTCAACCATCGAAAAGAAAGCTTTGGTCAGGAGATGGCAGGCAGTAGCAGGAATCGACTGAATGTCCAATGTAAGTAAAATCACAGGTGGTGTAGATGTATGTGTAGGGTAAAGAATAAGCCATTTTATTGTAAGTTCGAAATTAAGGAACGAATTTTTAACGGGAGATCTCCTCAGTGAAAGTGAAAGTCTACCTCAATCAAGAGCTATCACCGGCCTTTCAACTACTGTGTAGCACTTTTAGTACAGAAGAATAGTGACAAAGCTCAAATAAAATACCATAGGATACAAATGATAAGCTAAATGGGAGCAGAAATGTATGTCACAAAAAACTTTCCTCTCACCGAAATACGTTAGAAACGATTGACGGAAGGCCACAGTGGACACGCAGTGTTGACAACGAGGCCAAAAAAGGCAATGGGCGTCATATCACAATGCAAAAATTAGTTGATACTTCAGAACCTTCTTGAAGTGTCCAGAGTTTCATGATCGTGTTAAAGTAGTGGCCTAACCAATATGAAGAGGGTGCACATAGCAAGCCGAACAGGAAGGAAAACAGACGTTAGCTTAAAATGCCTGTTTGGGAGCCTATTTCAGTAGCACCCTAAACTAGATCGTGCCGTGAAGTTGTAGGACAGGGGAAAGGGGTTCGTGATTGACCACGATTACCTCATTCGAGAAGCAAATGCAAGTTAACGATACCAAGAGCTTAGAACAAGCATTGGGATGTATTTTCTCACAGATACTTGGAAAAGGCAGCTAGTTTCATTTTCATGGCAAAATAGTGCAGTCCTAAAAAGAAACCCTTTGTTAATGATTAAATGAGTAGGAGAATTTGTCGATGGATAAAACTAAAAAATACAATTACTGGAATTCGTCAGTAGAAGGAAAGCTAAATTTTCAAATTTATGCCTGATTGGCACACTAGGATTCTCTTTGGTTAGATTTATTGCAACCGTACTTTGAATTTCTCCAACGTTGAGTCGACCTCTGATTCAGTTAAAAGTACTGGTTCACCGCGCCTTGTCTCGGAGTTGTCAGGGCGACGATCACTCGACTTAATCAGCTTTTCCACTGTCGCCAACTGAAAATAAAAAAACATAGGAATGTGTGTCCAGATCGAAAACAATACATAGCTATGCTCTAAATGAGAAACCCGCTAATCGGTTTAGAACGAGTCAACTGGGGTAAAATACCTCTAGTCCAAGTTTGTAGCTGTCATAATAAGTAGACTACTTATAATTCTTAAATAAACATTTTAGGATAAACGTACGACATCACCGTGGACGACCAAGGATTTGCTGGATGCAAAGGTCAAGAGTTGATTAGCATTCTCGAGGAGTGCGAATCCAAGAAGGCGAAGACTGGGAGCGATGGCTTTCAAGTCAATTGCCAAGTTATTTTGAAGTAACGGTGGCAATTTCCTCTCGATCGAACTAGCCAGTGAAAGAAGACAGTGTCCCAGTTGGAGACGAGGTCGGCCAATATCGAACCAGCCATCGTAGTTCGGATTTCTCAGGTAGGCCACGCTCCGATAGTCAACCTGAGAATTAGAATACGTGTAAACAACCCTTAAAGTTTGTATAATCACTGCGTACTGACATTATCAAAGATTTTTGACATATTTTAACGAAATTAAAATCTAGGTGATTGTAGTAAAAAAGTACAGGAATCACAACTAAAGTCACCAAATGAGTGATACGACTAAATCCAGCGTTCAATAACTGCTGCTCTGGCCCAACGAAGCGAAGCAACGAACAAAAACAACGATAAAGTACTACATGAATGAACCAAGCTTTAAGAGAACTTAGTGTGAGTGAGACAAAATTAGTCATAAATCACTGTCTACGTTAACGGAAGTCTGGAACTGACGTCAACGTCGTCCTCATTGTCACTTTCACCGACTTCCTCAACACGCTCAAAGAAGACACCGGATTTGATTAACTCGCCAGTCGTGTATAGCCAGAGAGCAGTCACATAAGGTGTAAGGGGCTCCTTTTCCAAATAAGACTGAAGGCAGAGTTCCCACATGACGGACAATCCCGCTAGATAGTTCCGCTTTTTGATGAAGCATTCCAGTAGAAGATTCGCTGACACTTCGTCTAAAAAAACACCGGTTTTAGCCTGTCTATTATGTGGCTGGGAAGCAACGTACTCTTTCTTTCAACAACTTCAACACACGAGATTCCTCGTTATGGTGAATATAGTTTCTCACCATCGCATGGCGCGTTGAGTCAAGAATTTTTAAGGAATTTTGTGTCTCGTGAAACCTTAAACAATACCCTTAATAAAAGCATAAAAAAACTTGTATGTGATGTCTTCGAGAAAGTTGAGAAACGTTTTGTCTGTCTGTTGCACCTTGTTTACAAACTGCAAAAATCGGGGGTTAGATTAGTAAAACGCGTACAATATCGTAATCTAAAGGAGTCACGGGGACTCGGTTTGAGAGTCGATGTAAAATATGTGCCCCAATATCACCTGGAATCGTAAATAATGGGGAAAATCCCTCACTTGCTGAAAGATTGCCAAAAGTCCTTGAGGAAAAACGGGAATTCCATTTGTCAGCACAGCTATAAGCCTCATTCAAAATGAAGCGCGCAAAAACTTTAAAAGGAATGGAAGAAGCTATTAATTACCTCTAAGAGGGAGCTTTGGAACATCGAATCGCAAAAGCGGTACCATGGGTGGTGAGCATTCAGGTTAACTAAATAACTTCAGTGTGAACTAAAATAGAACCGAATCAACTAATTATCCACTTCTCTTTGTGTAAACTGGTCACGTAATCCGTGAATATTAGGGCTTTAAAAAATTGGTTGTATAGCATGTCAAATAAGTTGATCTCGATCCTTTTTAATTCGGCAAGTTGACGTACCTGTCAAAGTGCCAACAACTAGACCTCTTCTAGGAATGCGTCTACCAGTTGTTTCACTAAAATCAAATCCCAGACCGTGACTAATATCTCCACACCTTATGAGTTTCATAATCCGACTTTAGGGTTAGAAAACTTGCCAACAAAACAAACAACTCGAATTTAACGTCGAGTATCCTGCGCTGACCTAACCAGACGTCATTCACTTTGTGTAACTGTAACAACTGTGGGAACCCCAATTCTGCCTGAACTCGTAAGAAGCCATAGTAGTATGGTAGAAATTACATTACCAGTCCACAAAGGGGCTGAGGGGCTACCGGCACGACCCGTAAGCCACGCCATCCAACAGAGATAAAATTCGTACCCGCGCTGTCAGACACAAAGCTCACCGAGCTACCAAAAGATCGCAGTTACTATGCCCACCCTACTTTGCGCATCAAGACTGGCTTCTAACTCCACTGCCAGCCCACTCCTCTCCGACTAAACCAAGGATAAACCCACCCTCACCCGAGCTCGTTTCTGAATACCTAAACAGACCTCGTGGAGCATTACACATCCAGAGGCTTCCAGTGTCATTTACCTCCCGGGCACACGCTAGAGGGCTAATGCAGGAAAAGAACCACCCCAAATACAATCGTTATCGAAGAAAAGTGCTGAAGTTGCAAATGTCAAAAATTGATGCAAACCCTGTATTTGACGTGAGAATAATGCTCCAGAGATAAAATAATCGATCAAAGAGACATATGACAAGCAAGACGGAAGCATTCAACGTATTTGCGGAGATTTGAACGATGCGGATCAGTCTGAAATTTATCCTAGGAGAAATTTAAGCAAGCTTTATACAGTTATATTGAGCATATTCCAAAACGGAGTCCTTTAGTTCAAGGATCAATTTCCGAATACCTTTATCAACTCTAGTCCTAGTCCTAGACAATACACTTTGGACAAAGAATAGCTCTTACTTACTACGCGTATATATGGACATAATGTGGAAGATTTGCGCTGAATAAACATACTTTGTATAGGGCCTTGGATAGGGCAGCAGTGAACGCGGACGAAAGGATGGAATTCTGTCCACAGATGTCACGAAGTCTCCCACATGAGTGTTTAATAAATTCAAGCAATCTGTCAATCGGAAAAGACAGAAGATCAGGTTAAACGAGTAATCCTAACAATACTTGTCGGGAGTTTCGCATACATCTACCTTCAACTATGCATTTCAGTGATGTCACCCAAAGAACTTAAATTGGCATCGAGACCTGTTATGAAAATTAAGCAGGTAATCAGTTTCTATTGTGATGGTTCCAATCATCTTGGCAGAAAGTAGAAAGGTGAAATAAGATTATGAAAACCCAAAACTAATCATTTTTGATGCTAAAACCTTCATAATTGAAGAAACTGTAGTTCCTAACTCACACAGCATCTTCTAAGTAGAGTGCACCGACTATCCAGGATACAAATTTGTCCTTCGGCAAATCGTTGTCGTACTCCAAGAGTTCCACTAGAACACTAACGAAGGTAGAGGGATTCAGCTTCCAGCACCAGTCCATGTATGCTATTGCCGTATTTAAAGGAAAATGCTGCACCCTTAACCACAAATGAGAAATATCAATGAAGAAAGGAGTATCCTTTGGGATGGCAAGCTAAAATAGGATTTTCAAAACATTTGCAGTGTACGAAAAAAAGACTACGCATACAGGATGTACTATTAGCGTTACAATTATTATTAACGCCTTCTTTACTTCAAGTACGAATATCACGTATTCAAACTAACAATATAGGTCACGGATGTTACAAAAATAAGCGGACTTCATCTCTCACCTCCCGTGAACAACAGCTCTCAATGTGAAATGGGTCGTGGTCCAGGCTAGCAATTCCCAAATGAGGGAACAGTGCATGATGTTTCAACAAAAATGCGTCAAGTAAACGTTTCTCATCTTCAGGAATTCGTGAAAATTCCTACAATTAGAATGTTACAATATACATACCCTAGAGCAACTCGCGACGAACCGTTTCAATTGTGCTATTTGACTTTGAGAAAATCCGGACTTTCTAAACTGGAGATACTGTAGGCACTTTAGGTAGGCAAAAACAACGTTTAGTTCAGATTCCATTGCAGGAAACCGTCTAAGCAACTGTGTATTGAACGCGTTGTACAAAATAAAACGCCGACCTACATCTGAACCAATGGGTGATTTGTAGACTCGTGAGCTAGTTTATTGATCATATTCTTCTAAAAACAAGGTTTTTAAGGCAACCTATCATTACCCTTTTGCTACTTGTTTTTTTCATTTCAACAAAATCAACGCTGTTTTGTGATCTCATATCCTAATTTTCATGGATAAAATTGCTGATGTTCGCAGCTATATATTCAAACATTTCTCGTGGATGCTCAGGAGGTATTTTTGGTCTTATTGCTGATCACCTCCTAGATGACAACTAAAAGTTACCCAATTTAATGTCAAATACATTCCACCGCCTCCACCAAACCGATTGCGATGTCCGAGCCGCCTCTGAAAAATATAAAGTCATTTTTTATCCAACGGCTTCTTATCCACAATGAATCAAATGCACCCGTGTCGTCCACCTTACTCCCGGCGCAGAAAAAACGACAAACCCACCCCAAAAATTGGCCTAACCACCCAGTGCGACCCACCTCGCGCCACCAGACAGGTCCAACCATCGTCATACCCAAAACTCTCTCCACTGCCACCGCCTCCAGCCCAAAACCCTCTGATCGCTTGCCTACCCAGTCACCAGTCCAGCACCAGGATACCCGATCCATGTCCAGACGGACAGATTAGGACGCGCCCTGGGCCGCCACATGAGTAGACAATGCCGTAAGAGTACACGCTCAATGGAGCGTTAAGCAACAGACATGGATAACTCTCACGAGGCAATAAGAAAAACGCCTTTGACATGATTAGTTAGACAAAGGGATGCTTGAAGTGATGGTCAAACCTAAAATGATAATGAATGCAGTAACGCTTTTGGGTATAGGCGTGGGTATACACACTACTCGGGTGTCTGTGTGCGAAAAATGTGCGCAAGGAAATTGTAATCGGTGTTCCATTCCCCTTTTTACAGGGCTGTTGTTGATGTTGGCTGTTCGGTTAGCCAGCTAGGCAGCGGTCCATCAAACCACTAAAGGGGAGACAAAAGACGTGAGGTTTAATATGCGTCGTGGAAGAGGGAGAAATAGAATATGATGAATTCAACAGTTCCGCCTACGTTGATAAGACTGTGTTCAGGCGAGCAGTTAGCTTGCATATGGTCGTTGATTACCATTTTGGAGAACTGGTCATGCTCAGCAAACCAGTGACGCTCCTCATCGGCTACTCCTCGAATATTCGCAAGATCCTTCAAAAGGGCGGTAGCCCATAGTTGAATGCCTATGTCTGGAAGCTTTTTGGCAACAATGATAGCCTTGGTTATTAGGTCGTGAGCGTCCTGTAGACAAGTAGATAGGAATAAGCCAATCAAATCAGATGGTTAATAAGATTACTGACGTGCGGAAAAAACCTACACGGATGTTTCGTTCATTGAGATTAATCTGGCCAAGGGTTATGTAAGCGGAGGTAGAGAGGCGATTGAGCTCCTCCTCATGACTCAGACGAACGGTTTCACGAAGGTTGGCCTTTGCATCTTGCAGATGACCCTCAATGAAGGCTTGGAACCCTCTCACGTAGTCTGCGGCTGCTCGCAGACAGTAGCATCCCTCCAACACTTGTAGACCCGATGTGAAGACCTCTTTTACGATCATCTAATGAGAGAATAAAGCGGGTCGATATCAGAAAAACCCAACACATTGCTAGACTGTTTTATTTTTTGTATTACAATAGACACCGATCAAATCACTTAAATTGTTTAGGTATTGAGCAGACAAATTTTTAAAAAAATACAAGTTTGGAAAAGTACAAAGTCGTCCACATGAGGATTTCGCCACATCCCCTAAAACAATCAAGCTGGCATAAATAATGTTTATGATGAATGGAAATTCACTAATACAAAGTCTAGCTATCACATTGGTTTGGAAGATATAATGGTGCCTCAATCATCAATAGCTACCATTGATTCAAATGGAATCAGTGCGTATTACTTCTAAACAGTACAAATCAGAATGTATGGCAGTTTATAAATCACTTCACACAGGAATCAATGCGGCCAAATCTATCGACAACTATGCAGTATGGTCGTAGAAAGTCCCTATTCGCATAAGGAGAGTATGATCGTAACAGACTCGTACTCTAGGTTCTAAGGTTTATTCATAGTCATTAACTTAGGGAGAAATCCGTTCCCATTACAACATATGCACATCAGATGTGACAAACGACGCAAAGATTGCGACTTTTTTCGCCTAAAATAACTTAACGTTATTGGATCCCTCGTGAGAAAAATCAAACCCGATATGTTGGGTAAAACAATCACTAACTGATCTTCTGCAAACCAAAAGTGCAAATTCAGAAGACATCAATCCAGATATTTTAGTTGAATACAAAAGCGGATGAACTAGTAATGCACTCAAAATATTCAAAAGGAAGTCGCAGTAGTGATGATAAATTTGACTGGACAGTTCAGGAAAGATACCAAAGTTGAGTTTTATCAGGTGGCCAAAAAGATTCATGAAAGTTTTGGTTGGGATTGAAAAATAAGTTTCATGCTTATCTGCTTAAATAGATTAAACTACCTGGGCTCCAAGGCTGCAAAATACAGTTTCTTTGTAGAATTTGAAGGTGGCTGAAATACTTTGGTCTTGACAATTATCCATTCATACATAAATTAATCACATTCAAGAAGGTCCGCTTTTCATAATCATAAAAGGACACTCATTGCCATTGGCATATTAGTCTCAAATTAAAGTGTGAAGAACAACTTTCACGTATGCTTAATGCGAGGCATGGAACAATTCGTTTACACCGACACCAACTGGAAAGAAAAAGTTGTGGAAACTATCAACTAGGTGAGTGCATCAGGCTATCCACTGCCAGATGTTGAGAAGATGCAAAGATTACCAACTTCTTCTCCGAAAGTTATAAAAACTTGCAGTGAAAAATGGCTTTTGCCCTTTAAGGTAACAACGTTTGTCAAATGAACGAACCTATCATTTCTGGGACTTGCACAGCTTCATCCTCATAAAGCAAGGCAGTAGATGGAATTGTTCTCCATGTTTTTTGTTGAATGACAAATACCAACTACGGCCCGAGACCTACCTAATCCATAGAATAAAAGTCGAAAATGGGCAAGAAAAACCTCACCTTTGGAAGCAGTCTGAATCGACCGCCCTACTTTTACGAGGTAACGCAAGACCTCCTAACGTATACTCATGCTCAACTTACCTTTGATATTTGCAATCTAGAATTGATGTGAGGGGCCATTTCCGAACATTGTCATGGTGTCGAGTATGATAGTAGTGGTTATGACAGTACTGTCGAGGAAAAAACTAGTCAAACTCACCTCACAGGCCTTGATATCCCCCTTGCGAATGTAGACTAGGGCAAGGTTGAGGCAGATGAGTACGGAAAGAGAGTCGCGGGGTCCGCCGGACAGCGTGGAGGCGAAGTCGGTGGCTGCCGCGCTGCCACCCTCGCCTTCACCGCTGACACTACCTGTACCTACTCCGCCAGCTACTACGCTCTCTGTGGACCTTGACTCACCCACCCCGACTGTGGAGGGATGGGTCAGGCTCGTTGAGGTGGATGAAGTCGACGCTGGACCTGTTCCTGGCACGCGCGCACTAAGGCCTGCCTGTGAGGCGGCTATGTACTGATGGAATACAATTAGAGGAGATAGCTTTTGCTTGCATATTTGCTCACATTACATTTTTTAACCAAAATGCCTCCATTTTATCTACACAAACTGAAGCGATCTTTCAAATACCTTGAATGTTATTTTAAAATGCAAAAAACAGAATAATTGTGGCTACTTATAAGGATAAATACTATCTAAAAACAATTACCAATTAGGAGGATATAGCTTGGGGAGAATGTTTTGGATACGGAAAAAGCGAATATTAGTGCAGCCGACTAAAAAATGACAAATATAAATAAACCCTACATTTAGTATGAGAACATACACCAAATAAGCTTCAATATGTGCCTTACTAGTCTGCCTTTAATGTGCAATTTAGAGAAAAGGCTATATATAGTTAAAAGCCTAATACAAATAGCAAATCGAAAGACTAGACAGTCGGTGACAGATTAGATGACAGATGCGAAATTAGAAGGCATGTTGAAGCAAATGCCAATAATTCACTGAATTAGAGAAAAGGACCGAGTTTACCCGAAGCGCAAGCTTGAATTGTTCCTCTGCCTGATTCATGCAGTTCATAGACATTGCATAGAGTCCAATGAGCGTGTGCAGTTGAGGGCGCCGACGATGCATGAGAGCGGGCGTGGCGTAGCACAGCTTACAGGCGAGACCCACGCCCTCCACGGCCTTGGTCTTGTCGCCCATCACCAGCCGGCACATGATGGTGTGCTCGAGGAGACTTAACTTGAAAACAGTTAGGAGAGGGTTGGTGTCGAAGTCAGAGAGATTCTCGATCCGCATGAAGGCCTTGTCAGCTGCATGCTGAGCGCGCTGCAGCGAACCCGACTGCATGTTCAGCATCACAGTGATAAGGTAGATGAGGATGATTATGTACTCCCGTGGCATCCATTGGAAACGATCTACCTCTTGGGTCGATGCAACATTCACTGTGAGGAAAGGAAACCGAGACCCTCAGTTGATTCCTCAAGCTTCATTTAGACCACTGGAGAAATCGGTGCTAGTCTAAATAGCTACTGGACAGCTGTCATAACGATATAGCCCGTAATTCTTGATCAGACACTTGCAATGACTGGTAGAACGTAGAATTCGAGGAATAACAATCCACTTACTTTCCTCCATCGATGCAAAGAGCCTAATGCTTTGTTGCAATTGTCGGAGGATGGGGTGAGCTGACTTAGCACGTCCGGCCAATAGGAAAAGGGAGACGTAGATGATAAGGTAGAACAGCCGCAGTGCTTCGCGCTGATAAACGGTTCCATTCAGATTTTCAATCAATCGGTTGGCCACGGTTAGGGTGTTCGTCACCTCTGGAAGCTGCCTGCTCGCAAGCAGAAGCTGCAAAAGGCAATGTTAGCTCGAAACTAGTCACTCCCGCTAGGAGTGTCTTGAAATCAAATAAATGCCATAAAAATTGTGTTTGATTTGAAGTAAACATATGGAGAGAGTTAATTCATCGGATAAAGTATTTTTTGGGAAAAAGCACCATAGAAGTATCATTTACCATACATTTGCTGAGAAGGAATAATCCACGAGTATATTCTGATTTACGGCTCTGTGCAAACTCTGAACCACTGGCCAATAACTCACAAGCCGAATTGATGTCCTTATCGGCGACACAAGCTTGCTAAAAATGGCCTTAGAGTAGCCGCAGAGAAAAAAGAAAAGTGAAGTCATACTTACAGCTCGTTTTAGCAGCAACCGACAATGCCAATAGGGATTATCGGGAGAGAAACGCATCGTGTCATTCAGAATGCATGTAGCATCATATCGTTTGCCTTTCCTTTCAAAGAAATCAGCTAGTAGATCAGCTGCCTCAAATTTAATCAGATCATCGGGGGCACGCAAATGAGCACCCAGAACTCGAGCCTTCTCCAGATGCTGCTTAATTAAGTCATCGTTTTTGCTGTACATAAATAGTAATTTGCCCAGTTGTAAATGGGTACGAGCTTCATAGTTAACGGGTAATTTGTAACAAAGTGCTGCCTTAAGGCAGTGTATAGCCAGTCGAATGCTTGGCGGACTCGATTTCCGAAAGTATTCAGCCATTCCAAGAAGAGCAACGTAGCACTCTCGAACTTGCTCGGGAGATACTAGTTGTTGCGATTCCTGATTAGAGGACCCGCTAACAATTGCGATACTCGAAGGAGATATTCGGGTCCTCATTAAAAGAGAAGGCTGTGTGGACGAATGTGACAAGGAGGTTGCGGGAGCTGATCGTTGCTGAACTGCACCTGTTGAACTTGCAGTAGGGGCCCAACTGCTTTGTGAAGGCACAGGTGGCCCAGCACTGCTATTGACAGGATACATATCGTTCCCACCAGGATGCATAGGAAACTAAAAAGGTAAAAAAATTAAACGACCAGAAAAAGGGACAAGAGAACAGCAGCAAATAAAATACATATTGAACAAACGGTACAAAAATGGTAAGATGAAAACTTTAAATAAAGACTCGAACAAGGACAAAAAATAAGGCTGAAACAAAAACCAAATACAAACACGAAAACATCGTCGTATAACGCGTGAAAATCAAAGTAAAAAGACTTGATGGAATAAAAGCGCCAGCACCAAAACCACCGGGTCAATAAAACCAATTAAAAAATAACGGACTGGTAAAGATCTTGGTGAGCAAAACGATGAAAAGGGGATGATACAATCAATTAATCCTATTTTATCAAAAAAAGGCATTCAAAAGGAGCATCTTGAGGCAAAAAAAATCAGGAATTATTTGCAATTGTCCCTTGAAGAATGGTTACCCTATACAGCTAATAACAAATTAACACTGGATTTTATAAAAAATTTTGGATAAAAGACAAGAGGATTTATGAAAGGCTTATTTGCACACTAAGGATGCTGCAATAAAATATACCTTGAGAAAGAAGCAAGAATATGACAATTGCAACATCACTTATCAGAAGCACCTGAAATCCGCCGTTATTTGTTTAACTACCCGCTTTAGTGCATTGCCATTTTAGGTACGAGCTACTGTACAGAGGCCTATTGCGTTGTCCCAAGAACCATGCCAGTTGCCCCAATCCCTTCTGTATGTCCAACATTTACATATATTCTGCCCGGGCACTATTTTAGTACTGATGTTGTTTTAATGTTACTTTCAGAGAGGAGACGGGCATACGAGTCGAACCTCGTGACTAAGGCGTTAACGTCGAGTAACCCAGAGGGAGCTCCCACATCCACGCCTCCCCCGCCACCCTAAACTTGCATTTGTTTCCCTATCTACTTATCCAAATAAACAAGTCGAAGTCGAATCAGCCTGGGCATTCTAAGAGTACGAAGGCCAGGGAAGAGGAGATCTGCTAGTCTAGCCCTTCATTGCGCCTTCTGTCATCCTCAAGAAAATCGACAGGCACTAAAGCGGTATAGTAAACCTATAAAAACGTGTAAATATTCAAGGGTTCATATTCAAAAGTAGGCTTATGATGAGAGAACAAGTATTGCAAGGCGAATATTTTCACTGGTAGGAAGTACTCTGCTCCGTGTAACTGCTATCAATTCTCACTATTTTACATTTCTGGGATGTTAAGTGCACTTCGAGTGCACACTAGTGCCAATGTTTGTCAAAGTAATGTTATATTAATGTATGATTACTTCGTTTTATTTTCCATATTGTGCAAATTTGCAACTTTTTTCCATTCGCAAAGCTAATCTTTTTAAGGGCTTTTGGGTGATCATATTAAGGCCTGCAGGCAACAATAAATAATCCAGGATTTATGCTCTAATTTTTTTGTAGATTTGATGGTTTGTATGTTACTGACGCAAAAAATGCGATATTTTATGGTCAGAGTTGTGGGTAAAAAGAAAAATTTTTAGGAAATTCAAAAAAATGTTCCGTTTATATTTAAGCGCGCTATTTTTCTGGCCGCTGTTTAGTGCACCATCGGTTTTTGGCGTCCAGTAGATCATGAAGTCGTTTAGTCGTATTCGCCAACGATGGAGTGAAAAACAGTGCAATATAAGCGAAATTTCGATGCCTACTAGTGTTGAAAAGTTGCTTCATGTGGAATTGGACCCAGTGACCAAAAAGTTCAAAGGACTGCCGGAAGCATGGCAAGATCTTATTTCTCAGTCTAATTTTACGGATGAGGAGCAAATATGTCATCCTGAGGAAATCATCAACGCTTGTCAGACGCATGACAAATTCATAAAACAACAGGAGCACAATGAAAAGTTCCTCGGTGTCAGCGGAAGTAGTTTGGATGATTTGGGTAGCGTTTAAACGTTTTAAGCTAACTTCAGTTAGATGATTCGGATATGAAACTATCGGGTGGTTCAGGAATTGAAAATGGCAAACTTGAACACAACAGTACAGGATCTGATTCTAGTAATTGTCCTGATGCTCCCAGTCCACAGACGCTTCTTGCGAAAGTAATGATGAGCTCTGATCCAAATAAACCCAAGGTGGTTGAGGCCATTGCGTCTTCTAAGCCATCAAAACCTTTGCTGTCATCAAAGCCACCCCTGGCTCCGCCTGCTCTACCGGTGAGAGTTCGTTCCGGTTTCCCTTCTGGATAATTTTTTTCAAATGGTTTCTGCTATACTAAATAGCCTTTCTTGTGGAACTAGTGTCAGTGTAGTTTTTATAATTGCATCCCACTCACTGTTGATTACGGAAGCCAAGTCTTGACTAATGAGTCGGAAATTCCTTTTTTCATTTTTTTGATGGATTGTTTACTGGTTTTTGTCACTGTAATTTAGCCCAAAGATGCACCATTACGACGAAAGGCAAAGAAAATGACTGATGCAGAATTCTATGAGGCTTTATGTAAGTCTTGGATGGATATTAATGCTTTCGATTATAATTCTGACCCTTTCATTTCGCCGTTTGAGCATGTGAAACCTGGATCTAGTTTTCGTCACATTACTTTTAATTTGTCTCCAACATATAATCTTTTCTCGACGCCAAGTTTTAAGAATTCCGTTCCTTGTTCGACATTCCTTTACTTCAGACGGCGCTGGGTAATTGTGAGATAGTGCAAGTTTTAGTTACCTATCTGCAAGTCATTTTGCAGCCTACTTACTGGCCCAACGACATTCCACTAGGGTGAAAATTTTTCCGCAAAGATGGCTTTTATTCCAAATTTAAGTTAGACCCCACTTATCCCTAGCGTATTTGGGAATTTCTCACAGTTAACTACTTTTGTTTTTGCATACGTTTTGTACTAACTTTCGGCACGGATTTGTTCAACTTAGGTGCAGCGCAAGTCATCTGTAATGTTATGCATCGTTCTGCGTTGATGCGAGGCCTAGGTGTTAGGTGTACATATGTTTGTAAGGCCCAGTGCAGCAAGATTTGGTGTTCGCTTTCTCATTAATCTCTAGACGATTTAATCGCGCTTTAAAGTGAATGTGATCCATACACTTGGTCGATAAACTAGGCTGTAAATACACGGAAGCATGTCTCATCGTTGTTAATTACAGAAATGACTCTTCATTAAACTTAAGAAATTGACGGGCTCAAGTTTATTACTTACTTACGTTCTATCGCTGTCTGGGGAACGGCATAAATTTTGATAAATTTTACGGCGATTTCATTCTGTCGTTCCATCTTTAAGTGTTTATAATTATGGTTTTCTTCAACCGATCATGTGGGCTCTTATTAGCAATAAATTTTGGCTACACGTGACACCACGTTTTCCCTTTCCAATACATTAAGTTTTGTTTTCAGGGAGATGTATTTTTGTACTTAACCTCTAGATTTTTCTGTATATGACCTCCAAAATTAGTGAGCGCCATCTCGGCGTTCTCCATGCTCTTCTGAGCATGCATAATCATAACAAGTCTCTCAACGAGCTACAGGTAATGGGTTGTATCCTACGTGATCGTTTGTTTGGTCGACTGTTTGTGTCTCAAGGAGGGCCGTAGCTCTTTATTTGGAAATGCTGTCAGTTGTACGTACCACTGCGGATCGGGGGCTTCGTGTACCTCGCTTGAAGATAAAATGATGTACTGTAATGCTTCTTTTAAAGTTGTCTTGTGCGCGTTGTTGTTGATTAGGTGTATCTCTTTAAAACGAAGCGCACAAAGCCAAAAGGAATGCGATAGAAAGGAGAAGGGAGGGGTTCAAGAGTTTCGAAAGCTGGTGTCTAAATAGGCCTACATTTTGAAATGAATGTCGCTTATCTCTTATAATAAAAACCCTACATTCTTCCATTGACTAATCCGAGCTGATCATGTCCACATTTTCCAGTTATTCTGGTTCCAAAAGTTTAAATTATTATCGTACTCGTAACAACGCCCACGGGTCACGGGTGTGCCATCCCGTGCCAGTTGGTTTCTTCAATATTTTATATGTAGTTCGTCTACTCAGTATTCCCCTCTTCATTCTTCGTTCTACTATCGCCTATATGTAAGGAGGAGAGTATTTTTTTTCCTGGATTTACTATTGACATTTGAAGTGTCCTGTCATCACGTTCAATTGCACTTTACCTGTTTCCTTTTGGTATGGCTACATGAAAGTGGTGAATATGGTGTAAATATGGTAACGAATGCGGTAATTGTGGATTTTACGGCTTTTGCTACCTTTTTCAGCGAAAATAATATCTCCCGGTGATCCGCTTGACAAATACTCCTTAGAGAGTGTTTTGGGCTCAGGGTGAGTAAATTACAAACGAATTTAAATACCTTTACGTCTGTTGTTATGGCTATATTTTTCATTTTAATGCATATATTACCCCAAAAATGGTGGGATGATGTCATTCAGGTGTTCTGAATGCCTCCATACCTCCTTCATTTCCTAAGGGTATGTGTTAAAAAATGAATGGTAATTAATTAAGAGAGTGTAATTTTTTAAATTCTCTTCTGTTTCGACTTCGACACCCTGTAAGTTTTAAACTGGCAAGTTTTCTCTACCAAATTCAGTATATCCGATCTACTCATTTAACTCATCGCTTATAACAGTTTGTGTCCACGGTTCACTATCCTCTTGTCAGTTTTTTGTCTTTGAATTAACATAAGTTCAATGGTTTTTCCTTCCTCAGTCGCTCTGTGCATTCCTTTTATTCCCTGCGTTATATAATGGGATATAGTGAATTAGTTATGCATCCATTCTTTGTTATTGTAGAGCGTCAGGGACAGTTCGGCGTGCTCGTTGCAAAGCCACTAACGAACCGGTAGCCATTAAGATCATGAATTTATCCAAACAGCCCAATCGCGATCTAATTATCTCAGAGATCCAGGTGATGGAGCATACCCGGCACGAAAACATTGTGAATTACATTGAATCCTTCCTCATACGCAACGAGGATGAGTTGTGGGTCGTCATGGAGTACCTCGATGGTGGTCCTCTCACAGATGTGGTCACTGAAACTATCATGGAGGCACCGCTCATTGCCGCGGTTGTTAAGGAGTGCCTCAAGGCCATTAACTTTCTCCATGAGAAGAACATCATTCATAGGTACTTCCAGCCCTTAACTGTTTGTATACCATTCAAAAACGCGTACGGTGTGGAGGTCTTACTATTCATTTTTGACCTATTTTTCTCTGTGCTAGCGATGGATCCGGTCAGTAGATTTGGAATTATCACTTGGGCTGGATATTGTCACTTTTCATAGGAAAATTGGCCTTAAAGTGGGAAATATTTAATCAGATAGGTACGTTGGTGTTCCACCCCAATATCAGCTGCTGCTAGTCACTATTGCCTTTTCTCTCATTTCACTCAATTGTAGTGCAGGAGGCACCCTGATTTCCACTCATTGTTTGCCTATTGTGGGGGATAGGCTTCGGTGTGCTTCACTCACTGTCTTCGTGTCAGCTTGAAAAGCCATTTTTGGCCTTGTGCGCGCGTAAATGAGTGTTTTGTGACCATGTCTATCTATGCACAGTGGTTGAGGGCCAAGAGGCCCTAATTGACTAGTGCATTGAAAATCGGTTCGATTCAAGCAAATAATGTTCTTTTTTTCCTTTTCGGAGTAGACACAAGGGCTTTTTTTGCAAAGCAATAACACGACATTAACTTGGCTTTTGTCTTGTACAGAACGAGCATTAGTTTTATGTCATCGACACTGTTTTGCGACATGATGTTCTGTCATTCAGAAATTTTGTTAGTTGATGAATGCCCCTTAATTCTTCTTGGTTTTGTTTTTTTGGATTACTGCCTTGCAGAAAGGGCGAAACTATATTGTATTTTCTACTATCATTTCTCTGTGAGCGCTTGAAACTCTAATAGATTTATTTAATCGAAGTGCAGGAAGTTTGTTCTCATTTATCTGATTCGTTAAAAAGTATATATGCTGAAAGTGGCAAGATCCCAGATGATACGCTTGAGGGCGAAACACGGATGTTGAGAGGGTCGTAACGTAGGCACCTCCAGCCGTCCACGTAATACGATTTTCAATAAGTGAGGAACACTGAGTTTTTCCTTTGTCTAACTTCCTTCTTTGTCCAAAATAGGGATATCAAATCGGATAATATACTGTTGGACAAATCTGGTCGTGTGAAGCTAACGGATTTTGGTTTCTGTGCCCAGATGGGCAGTCGACAAAGCAAGCGCCAGACAATGGTGGGGACCCCCTACTGGATGGCACCTGAAGTGGTCAACAAATCGGTGAGGTACGGACCCAAAATCGATATTTGGTCGCTGGGAATAATGATAATTGAGATGTTGGACGGTGAACCACCCTACCTCAATGAACCGCCTCTCAAGGTAAGGCCATAGTCAAACCTATAATATTACGCCTTTTCAATGATTACCTTTTTTGTGTCTTGAAGTATGCCAGTATCTGTAAGTCCTTTAGTTTCTTTAATTACGGTGACTAAAGGTGAGAATTTTCTTTTAGCAGATGAAAAATACAAAGTCTATCATCTCTTCATAAATCTCACGTCGTGTCGCAATCTTGTCGTCTCATTAGCAATCCATTTACTCGCCTTTCGTTTTTGGCAGTTGGTCGTTTCGTTTCGTATTATAGACTATGATTGAATGCTCTCCTATACTTTACTTTATTACCACAGTTCCTGATTTTTCATTTGAATGCCCAACCGTTGGCAATCATTTGTTTGTTTTTTACTCTTGCAAAATCTGCATTGCTCTGGCTTAATCTCATGGTCATTTTAGTCTAACAGTGATATCCCTTAGTCATGCACGCAAATTTCAACAGCTGTGGTACGTCTGGAGGCATTAAATGGGGTATAAAGTCTGGAGACAGAGTTTTATTCCGTCAGACGACAAGTATGCGTCTGTTGCATAGTCTACCTGTCCTACACAGTGTGATTTGACGTGGCAACTAAGGCTAAATACTGTTATTCAATGAACCAATTCCGTGTGTTATTCAACTGTCATTTGGACTGGCCTACATTCTTCTGAAGAGGCCAAAAGTGCAGGACATTTCCACCAATGCAGTACGCAAATTCCTCCTACAGAAGTTGTGAGGCTCCGTTGATAGAAGAGTTGGAGAGCAGAGGGCGGAAATATTCCGTGTACAACTAAAAGGACTTCTATCTCCATTGTAGGCCATATACCTGATCCAGACGCACGAGCGCCCTGAGCCAAAGTCGACAGAGGTAAGTCCTCTGTTGCGCGACTTCCTGGACAAGTGTCTCCAAGTCGATCCTGAGAAGAGGGCGACAGCTGCAGAGCTATTAAGCCATCCTTTCCTGTTTGATACTAAACCACTCTCCGGCCTCTGCGCCCTCATAAAAGCAGCCCGGGCAAATCTCAGCAAGCCTGAGTAAAGTCCTTTTTAGCATCCCTTCTCTTCCCCACCCTTCTTACTTTCAGCCGCCTCTTTCTCAGCCACCAACTACAACTATTTTTACAGCCCAAGTGACGATGTGCTTTCTCCCTCTCTCCCTCTTCTATTACACTCATTTCTTTCTAACCAGCAACCAAGTGTGCAGCGAGGTTGCGATCCCACCTTGCTTCGATCTTGTGCGCACCAGGAATCGTTTGCAACGCAGATACGCGCGGTGCGCATCAGTGTTAGCGGCACACTTCATCCTCCAACTCGTGGGCGTGCATGTGTTGACGCGCGCTCGTCTGCCCA
>NW_020170398.1:629242-654417 GCF_000524195.1 Echinococcus granulosus
CTTTTTGTGTATCAGTGGGATAGCGCTGCTATCGACGTCTATCGCCGTTTCGATCAGTATCCGCAATTTTTCCCTAACTTTTATACATATTATGTATGTCTTCACTCGTCCTCTCAACCTCACAAACACTGATGCACTCTACGCCGTGAATGCTTTTTATCACATTGACAAGAGACTTGTTTTAATGCCCCCCCCCCGCTTTCTCTCTTTTTCCTCCCGTTTTCTCTCATTTCCTAGTAAAGTGATTGAGCACTATTGTATCGTACAGTGTGCTTTCAAACAATTCCACGTTATAATTTTCCCCTGTGACCAATAAAGCTTACGAAGAGGAAGACGCACGCATTATCGCTGATTAAAGATGCAACGGCCTCTGCTGTTTACATACACACAGAGAGATGGAACAGCAAAGTGCAAATTGTACCATCGCTTGGCCTCTTAACGGAATGATATTCTATCTGTTTCTCGACTCTCATTGGTTCGCGCCATTTGCTTCTGCGCGCCGTGTGAATGTGTTTGTGTGCGTGCGTGCGCACCCACTGGCGCTGACGCATCGTTGCGGTGGGACTAACGCAGTGTACACGCCCGGGAACGCGACCGTCGGAGTTGCGTCACTGGGAGAGGGTGAAGTTCCACAAACTTTTCTGAATGATTACAGGCCTGGTGCAGGGCCAACTGCCTACCAGAGTAATGAACACGTACAAAATCGTTGCTCGCCTTCGAATACAGGGATCATTTTAAAACACCAGCTAGGGCGGTTTGCCCAGTCCCCCCAGGGGAGTCTGTTTTAAATCTTAAAAGGATCTCTTTGACGATATTAGTCCTTTCAGCGGATAGTAGTGCAATGAAAGATTTTTAGTTGCCAGTTATCATAGAAGGGTAAGGGGACCGTATCACACTTATGACGCAGATTTGGGTAAGAAAACCATGTACAACATAGATTGTCAATAGCAATATTCACTTTCTAGTAAGCAACTTCCCTTCCCGAAATGTATTTTTATTCATCCACCTTGATCTGTGGCAGGAATTACTGCCGCTGCTTCAAAAACTAGCAAAGCATCCCCCTTTATGGTGGAGTTTAATCGACAACATTCCTCACCTTCCATCGATCCAATCAGCTGACCACTGTCTTGACATCAGGAAAAGTGGAATCCAAACCTTCCCAAAATGTGCACAAATGGGAATGGCAGGTATTCCCTCAAAACCTTGGTAGGCTTTTGGCGTGAAATGCGAGAACGCGAAGAGGTACGTTTCTCTAAAACACTTGTCCAATAACAAGGTTGAACGAGCTATCTTTCTGGACAAATGTGCGAAAGGACAGTTGCTAATTCAAAGGATGGCGTTTTTAGAGGAGGCTTTTTTAAAACCTGTAGGTCTTTCTCTCTTCTGTATTACAAAACCTACTCTTCTTTCGAATAACATGTGGTTAGTTCGTGCATATTTCAGTCTTGATAACATTCGCTCGCAATGAGGTAGAATAACGTTTAAAATTTGCGATTTTTGGTAGAAAAAAATGTGACGAGAGCTTAAGTACTAGCTTTGAGGAACTGCCATTTTCAAAATCTGCCCCTTACTTTGATGATTCATGCCAATACATTGCTCATTTCGTTTTTTTCCAAAACACCGTACACGAATCTCATGAAAGAAACTCCCATTGGTAGATACCCACAATTTTGACAGTGAAATCTCTGTGAGAGTAGCTATCAATCGTGTTTTGCTCTTATGTATTTGGGTTTAACGATTGGAGGCATCGTTTTGGCCGAAACTGATAGTTCCTATTCATTCTAGAATATAAATGTGAATGATCACTGATCGGTATAGAACACTCACCTGCATTGATATTGAGAATCTTGTTTTATTCACTTATTCATTGAGCAAAAGCGCCAAAATTTTGCTAGCCCACTTTTTCTCTAGATTTCCGTGTACCATCCCCTATTGGCTTTTTTTTCCTAGTCTGTTACCTTTACAGGATCATGTTCCATGGTGTTTTTCAACTTGATCTTTCGCTCCACGAGGACGAACTTCGTGACAGTCATGTGACATTAAAACGGTACTTATATTGTGTGAACTCCAAAATCAACCATTATGAGTAAACTGGGCATTTACTTGTGTCATCAGACAGTTGAGTGCAGTTTTATAACCTTTACACACCGTAAAGTAGATTTGAATATTAAGTGTCGTTTTTAAATGGCTCTTCTTAAAGAAGAGGTATTCAGCAATCGGCAATTATTTTAGCTAATTATATTTTTTCCGAGCATTATCCACAACTGTGGTATTTTCATTGACTCAGTACCATTGTCACTTCCACGTTCACCATATGGTTTTTATTAACAAAAAGTAGGAATTGGATCTTTTTACCGGTACATCTGCTCCCGCTCACCACTAGTTTTTAATAAAAATGAATTAAGAAGCACACGTGATATTAGGTACTAGCACAAGAAGTGAAGATTGGCCTATTATGGCTGCATGTTTGACACTTGAGAGGCATGTGCGCCATTCAAGAAACCCTGGTACCCAAAAATGACTTTTTCCAAATGCTGGAGAATGTGCTATTAGCGTGGTAATTTTAGGTTTAAGACAGAAGCCATGAATGTGAGAACCTCTTCTCTTTAATCAGCTTAAGTAAAGGGCGAGCCAAACCGCGATAATAGTTACGCAGTTCGTGGGTAAAATAATACTTAATTCTAGACTATGCTCCATAACAAGAGCATTCTGTGTGGCGATTGTTTCAGTTTGGTTTAATCTCTTATTGCCATTTCATTGCTCAGCTATTCTTGTGGGGTTTTCCCACATTTCATGTATCATCAAGTTTTTTTTCCCTGCAAATGCGCATTTGAGGCTTTACAAATCGGTATACACAATAACTAGGATTGTTCATTATTTCAGTGTTAGTAGAGTCCAATATCCATTGTGGGAACCGTAACGTGAGATATTCGTCAGTCTTATATAATCTGACACATGATTGCATCCTGGTGTGAAAAATATGCAGTCACTTTTTAAACACAACTCACGGACGATTGTTTTATGCATCCGTATTCTTTAGTAGATTCCAATCTCAGGACCTCGAGAACATCATCTACACTTCAATGATAGATTGGGCCTGCTGTGTCCATCTCCTGTTGCGGAAAGAGTTCGTGTGAACCATAGTCGTGAACGTCCATCCGTTATAATCGCGGTCGATCTTGACGAAAGTCTCATCTACGGTCCCATGAAACTCTCTGAGGGTGTTACAATCGTTGCTAGCACTATGGTGAAACCTGTTGCTAGGTCCATCTTTCAAGTGACTAGGTAGGCTGATCTAAGACCACCGTAGTTAAGCTCCTAGGTTTCCTAAAGAGGTATTATATACGTGGATACAGTGGGGTTGATTTCGTAGACTCTGGTCTCAAAATATCGCGAGAGAAGAGACCAAGTAGGATGACATGAAGAAGTTTACTGACTGATGTTAAGTATGCATTTCTTGCAGTCGTGAAGCCTGTCCCTCGGAATGCAAGGTCACGTATGAGACACCGGTGCAATTTATGCTGGCTGATGAAGGTCTCTCCAATACCCCCTTGTACATGGCCAGCGATACCGTCACTTCAATTGGAGCTACGAATTCCAAATCAGGTCAGAGGCGAGTCTTCATGCATGCGGACAAGCAGGACTACAATACCCTATGGAAGTTTCAACATGTTGATCCGCGAGTACGACTCGAATTTGAGGGACTCCCCGTTCCTGTAAGCACTCACTTCTAATCAGCTATTAGGATAATCGAATCGGCGACTCACTTTTCCCCGTGATTTTTATTTCTCTCGAGACATGTGATAATACATCACTTTATCGCATTACCTTTGAGATACGGTATCTAGAAAGCACGATTGAAAATTGAGAAATGTGGAAGGCATATTGGATGCTGAAATTGGGCCCCACTGATATGCACCTTTAGGATTTAATAAAAAACGATGGTTATATTAAAGCTTGATTGGCATTTGAGTCGCCCATTTATTTTTCATTTCACTAAACCATTCCAGACTCAATGTGCTGGAGTGACGCCACTTTCCTGCATATATTAAATTCTTCACCACCCTTGAGTTGACATAAAATACGTTTATAATTTTGCTTTTCTTTTTTATTGTTATTTCACCAAAGCAGTAGAAACCTACATCGCGAGTACTTTCCACACATACTAGCTCATTTCTTTGAATGAAGAAGGCTATATGCTCAGCCTTGCCCGCTTTTCCAAATAACTTTTAGCTACGTCTCTCATGTGATTTGGATGGGTGAAGTACAGTAACCGTTGTCTATCTATGAGTATAACTAACCTTTTTTTAAACAGCAACAGTTTTATCAACTCTCTCCTTACACTTTAGGTTAATACGCGCGTCATTTTGAGGCATTGCAAAACCAACTCAGCACTTGCCATCGAACACAGCACAACGAGGTTATTTGTGACGCCTTTTTATCTTGGTTGGTTGACTGTGGATTTAGAGGTAACTCCATGTGGGTAGTTAATTGACAAACCATTGATACCGCTTGTCGAGGCAATGGTGATGCGCCACTAGAGGCGTACCTTTTAAAGTTATGGCGCCATTTCAAAAAGTAAAATGAAAAAACAATTAAAAACTGAGTTAAGATACGACCACGGACTAAGTGCAAATTTATACGCTTTAGCAGAATCCCTATAAATCACTTGTGAAACGTGCAAAATTCAAATATCCGTGGTGTCTTCTGAATGTTAAAGGCCGATCAACAATTATCAATGCACCCTGACGAATTATTTTTTGAATTAGAGATAGAAATTTTATATTTTGTTTCTTTTCGGTTTCTCGGTTTTAATGCCAGGACTTTACATTTAAGTGGATTCTTTGGACGTGAATATGAAGTGAGTACTTGCAATCATCTGGATGGCCACTGGACAGAAAATGATACAAACCAAATATGCGCTTGCGTTGATTTTGAAAATTGGGCAAGTGATGCAGAAGAATCTGTGGAAATCACACCTGGGTGCTCAAACAGACGCAGGTGTCCATCGTTTTCGAATCCCTGAAAGTGTTTAATAGTGTGAAACTGAACATATCTTAGACAAAATCGCCAAGTGTTTTTGCGCAAGTGTCAGATATGCAGGAATGAAGTAGTGACGGTGGTATTTTGAGATCACATTAAGTAGATAAGTCACAGAAGATGAGTTTGATTCCCGGAGAACTTTTGCCCTTATTAGTTACTAAATTATGGGGTGACACTATTTTTGTTCAAACACATGGGTCTACTGGATACAGTTCCCACATCGCATTGTGCAATGAGGATGTCAGGCTTCTGCACATTTTGACTAGGCAATGCTTGTGTTTACTAGCCAAAGGGATAGCTTATGCGGTATCCATTGCAGCAATATTAGCAAGAACACTCAAAATCAAGTAAAGCAACTTTGTAGTTTTTATTAGATTGCGGCTTCTGTCATAGCATCTAGAAGCCAATATGTTGCACTTGTAAAGCATCAACTGCAATCCGCTGTAAACTACGAAACCTTCTTGTTCTACGTAGCTTCAAGGCAAATTGAAACTACAAGCTTAAAACGCACTTTTAAATAAACTGTTGTACTGACTCTAAATTTTATAGCCCAAAACATTGAATTAGCCTGTGCATTGGAAAAGGGTAGCTTTTGTATAAATTAAGGCCAGGTGTCGTTAAAGGAAATTAGGTAAGTCATTTTTGGAAGCGGGCTGATTAAATGTTGCGTCGTGTTTTGTTTTGAAGTGCGCGTACGCTGAAGTCCTTTTTATATATCTCGAAGAGTATATCACTTGCTTGGATCGCAACATTTTGTGACACCATGTCTGTGTTCATTATGGAAAGCTATAATTCAACCAAATATATTACATTTTCATTGTACGCTGTCTTATGACCACTGTGTATTGCGTTTCCTCGAATTCACGGGCATCATTTTGCTCCAGTCCATACATATATTTTGTTCGGTACTTTTACCCTTGTGGGCGTTACCCGGTTCTTTTGTTGCTTTTGAAATCAGTTCTTGTTTAGCTTTTAGGCAATGTCGGGGGCTCCTTCTGACCCTTTCATATGTGTGGCCCTCCCTTTGGCATTAGGGCTTTGTCTGCGTTCATTGGGCATTCTGCAGCCCTATTCTGGCATGTCTTCCCCACCCATGTTTGGTGACTATGAGGCTCAACGGCACTGGATGGAAATAACTGTCAACCTCCCCATTTCTGAGTGGTATGTTAACACCTCATCCAATGATCTACAATACTGGGGTTTGGATTACCCCCCAGTCACCGCCTACCACAGCTACATCCTTGGTCAAGTTTCAAAATTGATTGATCCAGCTTGGACTGAATTGTTTATTTCACGCGGTCTTGAAACCCCAGAACACAAAAGATTTATGCGGCTAACAGTTATTGTGTCGGATTGCCTATCGTACATGCTCGCAGCGCTTTTTTATTGTGCCATTACGCTGAAACGTTTGAAGAAAGACGCTGAGCTCTCGGGTTTTTCAGTTGCTCTATCAATGATGTCCTTCCCAGGACTAATCCTTTTGGACCATGGTCACTTTCAATATAATTGTGTTAGTCTAGGCCTATTTGTGATGAGCCTAGTATTTTTCTCAGAGGATCTCGATGTAATCGGTAGTGTGGTTTTTTGCCTAGCATTCTTGTACAAACAAATGGAACTCTACCACGCTCTTCCTGTATTTTTTTTTCTTTTATCAAAGTGCTTTTCTCATTCATTTGCTGTCGGCTTTAAACGTGTAGCAATTTTGGCAGCAACAGTATTCACAACCTTTCTTCTTGTCTTCCTACCATTTCTCACTTCCCTCGATCAACTGAAACACGTCGGGTTGCGCGTGTTTCCTGTAGATCGGGGTCTTTTTGAGGATAAGGTGGCAAATTTCTGGTGCATCTCTTCAGTCCTCATAAAGTGGAGACAGATTTTTACCGCAAATGTGGCTTTGTACATCTGTTGCCTTGTCACTCTCCTCACTTCTTTACCCGCGTGTTTGAGCCTGTTCCGGAGACCAAGTATTTCTCGATTCATTCTGACTGAGGCCATCGTGTCTCTCTCCTTTTTCCTCTTCTCCTATCAAGTGCATGAAAAATCAGTACTCCTGGTTGCCATTCCCGTGCTTTGTCTTCTCCCAATATTTCCTTTATCGTCCTACTATTTTCTGTTCGTGTCAACGCTCAGTATGTGGCCTTTATTCTACAAGGATAGACTCTGTTATGTCTGCGTTGCTTTAGTGATAATATTCTATGCAGTTGTCTCCATTTGCCTTTCCACGGATTCAACTGGGAAGCACAGAGTCTCTCTTGCTCGATTCTGGCCCCTCAGCATATCCCTAATAGGTTATGCTATTATTTTTGCACTGCAATTCTTTGTTCAGCCTCCAGTAAAGTATCCGTTCCTCTTCCAACTCTTCGTAAATGCTTACAGTTTTTTCCACTTTTCTGGTTTTTATGTATTTTGGAGTAGTCAGCTTGTTTCTCTAGAATAATGTAATATTTTAACCTTTTTTTGAAGAAACAATACCAACTTAATTATTCCGTTTTTCTTCTGTGGTTTACGCACGGTGCTTCGTTTCCAAGACCAGGTTTGTGTTGTCCTGCTTCTTTAATAATCTGTGACGTGTAGTGTACCCGTATTGTTTGAGGACTCGATATTAGCATTGTGGGCCCCTGAGCGCGAGGCTGTTGTAGTGCGTGTTAGTCGCAGAGTCTTGCTAAGTGGGGGAACCCAAATTGCGTTTCGGAGTGTGAGGCATGGGGTGACGACGTTCTACGCGTAGGTGTTATGTTCACGATTTCGATTGGAAGCGCGTCAGACGGTAGCGCTGAGATGGCCTGCAATGGGCTTAGGCGTGATCAGCTGGAATATGCACGCGTGATCCCTATCACGTATCAATGGCTGGGGTAGAAATTGAGAGTTGGGCGTGGGGTTCAACAGACGACAAAATGAAGTGTTCACAGTGCCCATTATCTGCTGAAAATATTTGAGCTCAGCATAGTTTACCGATTTTCAAACGTAGGTATGGTGGAATTATTTTATTTGCATTTTACGCTATTTTGATATTGGACTATGTGGTTGTCAGGCCTTTCTCTAAGGTTTATATTTTAAATGACCTGAAAATATATCTCTTCTACTTGCTCTCATGACAATCCTGTATAAAAAAAGGCACAAAGTAAGCAAGCTTCTCAGAAATATCCTTTAAAGTAGAGGTTGTAATGAAATTTTCAGTTCCTTCATATGCATGAAGGAGGGGCCTGTATTTGCCTTTAAATGAAAAATGAAAATGTGCACTACATCTACCAACATTACTTAACAGAAGCAGAGTATAGTGTGTTCCCCTGACTTTCTCTTAATTAACGCTATCATTTCCTCCAAGGGCGCTCTGTATTTAGGTTTTTCAATACGGCTTCAGCCTAAGGTGTTGCCTTTTACGCAGGCGTCTGGTTGTGCATGCAAAGTACATCTTATCGTTATTTCAGAAAACGATTGTTTGGATGGAGAGACTGATTAGAGGGTGTTTTTATGGGAGTGTTTTTGGTGATGTCTGCGGCGCGCCATTCGAGTTGGGATCTGGCATACCCCTGAGTCGGATTCTTGATTTTTTCAATGGAAGGATTACTGGAGGTAGTCTGTAAATTCTTTAATATTGAATTCCCTAGTTGTAACTTTTAAGCTGTACCTTACACCATTGTTTTTAGAGAAGAATGACACTCTTCGTTACACCGATGATACAGAAATGGCATTGTGCGTCTGCGATTCGTTGAAACGGGTGAACGGTTTCGATGCAATTGATATGGCTCGGACGTAGGATACTTCCTATTTAATGTCCACAGGTTTTCTAATGCCTTTGATGCCTCTCCAAGCTGTCGGCTTTATGGACGTTCCATTAGATCCTTATTTGATCGAATGAAATCGTCGAATTTTGCTGACCCATTTAAAAATTCCAGTCAACAATTCAATGGTAGTGGGTCCTACGGCAATGGCGGAGGCATGCGTATAACCCCCATTCCATTGTATGGCCTGGAACTTGATACTAAAGATTTTAATGTAAGTGAAGGAAATAATTTATCATTTTTAGCTGATGTAACCATTTGTTTTCATTACTTTTACGTAAATTAATGAGTGAATGCCATCGACTATAGTAATCGTAAATCCATAGAAGGATTCTGCTGTTAATGCCGCTAAATATCATAAGCAAAATTATGGTCCTCCTTCAGCTTGGCTTCACTTGAATACTTTAGTAGTCCATACAAATGATGTTAAAAAGAAAACAGGAGCTATAATACCTGTTGGAATTTCGCAATTTATTACAGATGTTTTAACTAGTAGTGAACTGACTTCTGCGAAAATGACCCATAAAATGGGGTTCAAATACACCAAGATTTCAGGACCCAACTGCACTGATGTATCCTTTTCGAAAGGTTTAGCCTCTAGATGCACAAAATACAATCACCACCATTCCTCCCAGTTTTATTTTCAGAATACCCATTCCACGTGATCTTGTTATTTTCACGAAAAGGTGATATCAAATGGAGTACCATTATCGGGGGAAGGTAGAGTATAAGGACGTATTTATCACAGATTCCTGGTATGCAGAACTTCTCACAGGAAAGTTTTGTGGTGTACGTTATGCTGTGTTGACTTCCTTGCAGAAATGGCGTCGAGAATTTCTCTCCACTTATTTACCAGTCCCGGATCTTTCTCAAGAATGGTTTTTACTCCTTCAAGTTTTGTCTTATTGAGTAGGTGTATCCCAGCATCAAGCGTTGCTTCTATCGCGGCTTTCCCATTTGATGAAGGTGCGAAAGTTTTTTCGTGGCTCACCTTGGACAGTACTAAAATCTGTATACAATTGAGTTAGCAGTAAAGAGTATTTCGAAGATGGAATAGCACATGCGTTTTACAAATCCTTACATCTTAAAGAGGCGTTGGATCGAGCACTACCGGAAACCGTTGAGACTTCTGGGCCGTCTGACATCCAGATTATTCTGATCACTAGCTATTGAGGGGATGTTACATCTCCATTGCTCAGATTATCTAGGAAGCTTTATTTTATTATTGCTTAACAGTTTCGCTATCAGTAACTTCTACTTTCAATGGTATTGTGTGTACTAATGAATTTTTATCCTGTTTTTGGGTGCAAAAGTAGGAAATGTGTGATCCAATACCAGTGAAAGGTTTCTCCGTTTATAAAATATATTCACTTGCAGTTTTGGATTCATCTGCTATATCATCATATGAAGATTGACTTACTTCGATGTTCTTCAACTTCGTTAGATAGTTTATTCGGCAACTTTTGGTAATCCAGAACCCATGGGGAAGTTGTTGCTAAAGAGATGCCGAATTCAAACATTCATGTCATCTCTATCTTGCAAAATGCATGAAAATTTAATCCATTTACATTCGTTTTTCTCTCTCCAGACTCTAGTGTGTCAGGTGACTGCCTTGACTCACACAAATCCTTTGGCTCTGTTTGGCGCCCTCCTACAGGCCCATGCAATCAGACGCGTTCTCGCTGTGGCCTCTGCTAGCAGTGACTCTGCGCCTTGCGCCATAGATGCTGCTTGTCTGGTGGACACTCTTCGCGGAGACCTAGAAATGGCCGATCTCTCTGCTTTCGCCTTTGGACGATCTTCGAATTTCCATTTGAGTGCACTGCAACAGTATCGAGAGAAACTGAACACAGTGAAGCAATTCGTGATGCAGGAGTCGTTTCCACAGATTTCCGAGATAGTTAGTCAGCTGGGTAAGCGAAAAGGAGCTGCGATCACGTCACTAGCATTCTTGTGTGCCATTTGAAACCTTTTTTTTATCGATTGTGCGCAGGCAACGGTGAACCTGCAATACAGGCTATACCTACTGCGCTGTATGTTTTCCTTCAATGTCTGAAGCCCATGCCACACATCCCCTATGAGGTTTGTCCTTTTCTAGCCCCCAATCAAATTAATGCAGACCCCGTGGAACTTTTTCATGTAGATAATTACCAATTAATGGCGTACCCATTTAAGTGAATGGTTTGAATTCGATTTTGAATGTTTTTGGGATCAAGTTGGCTTAATTTGTACATCTCCCTTCACTCAGATGAGCTGGCGTAAATTCATACTTTAAAGCAATACATACAAACATCACTAAAATTCATGACTTGTCTTCACGGTTTACATTAGCAGTACTAAGAAGTTCGTAAATTGACTGCTTTGTTTCATTTATTTTTAATTCTGCCAGCCTCGCTTTATGAATTCCGCCTTTTGTAAGCTGCATTTTTGATACGGTTTTCCATCTCTTAAAGTCTCTATTGATAAAGTGCAGCATCTACTCAACCATGATTGGCAATGACACCGACACGATCGGTTGCATGGCGTGCGCCATCGCAGGAGCACTTGTTGGTGCGGAGCGAATCGAGAACAGCTCCTCTCTTGGCGATTTGCATGTTCCTGGTACTATTTTTGGCCATGTGGAGGGACTCAAGTCCATCAACGGGTACTGCGACTGGCTCATTCGACGCTTCAAAGGCTCCGGACACAGCAACTGAAAATGCCCCCCTCCTACCATTTGAAACCTCAATCTATAAATATTTGGGACAGGCTACCCGAATCAAACGTGAGCGGCATCCTACCTTAATGTAGTAAAAATGTAATTTTACCATGATCCATGATTCCTATGAAGCACATGACATCTCGCATATTTTAAATCCTGAATAGAGGCCCTAGATAGTGAAGTAGAGCGGAGAATCCTTACTACAAGTGATAAAATAGCTCAAAACTGGTACCAGCTGGACTGAAACGTAAACTTCACAAAGACCATACGACCGAAGAGAAATGTCATGAAGAAAACAAGCTTTAATGAAGAGAACGTTAAATTTGAATGGTAAGGGGTGCAGGGTTATGGAAGTAGGACATTACAAGTACGCACACTGCGAGCAAGGCCATGGTCACGAGATGTTTGACGTCATCTGATGCTCGAGCATTACCGAAAGTTCCCAGAGCGCAAAAGATTGCAATCCAAGCGCACCATTTGCTCTCAAACATAACACTTCCAACGCTTAGAACCATCCCCAAAAAACTCACGAATTCAATCGTAGGGTCGCCGCTAGAGTCTGTGGATGGGGGTGTATACCGATGTATCTTACCGGGTCTGCGAGGGTCTCCGTTTGGGTAGGACGACATCGCCGTCAGGTGACCAGAGCACGAAGTAGTCGAGCGCGATCCAACCAATGGGTGGCAACGTGATTGAATGGTTGTAACTTGTGCACTAATTACATAAACAACGGAGAATAAATGTGGGCTCTGAAGCTGCAGTGCGTGCTGTATTTGGATGTAATCTGGGAAGTACCATTGCCGGGGAAAGGCCGCACTCTTATTAAAGTGGAATGTTTAGGTAGCAACAAGAAATGAGTTTAAAATATAGCTTTAATTCAGGGTGTGGGCTTCTGTTTACGAGAAAAAGTGTTCGTAGTACACCTAAATTGAAACTTTAGTTGGGATGTAATGTCACTGACAGTAGGGAAGAGCTTTGGCAATGATGCATATTGTTACGCTTTCCATGAGGCAGTCGTAGATTCTCAGATAATTTCAGGGGGAAGATTTTTGCTAATATATGACCAGACGTTGCATTTAAATATTTCGTAAAACACACCTAATGTTTCTATATACCTTACCATTTAACAAGTCTATTTAAAATCCTCCAGGGTTAATTCAACCGCAACCGTGTTTGATTAAACTAAGAATTAACGTACGTTTTATAAGGGTCATAGGTAAGTTCTGCCAGTTTTTTTTGCTGTTCTAAGAATGAAAGGCCTTTCTGTACAACGAACACTTTCATTTGGATCTCGCACTAGGTGGCTTCACAAAATCAAGGAGTTTTGGTGAGTTTTACCGCTGAAATATAGATAAATAGTCTAAGTTTTTTCTAAGTGTTGCAATGCATCCAATCCATTTGTGGGACAGGAAATTTACTACCTACCTTAGTTTGGCAGCACTTAATATTTGTTCCTCTGCCAAATTCTTTAAGTCAATCCTCTATGAATTTACGAAGAAAAACGTCAACCAATCAATGTTGGATTAGGTTATGTTACCACATAAGCCTTCTTTGTTAGGGGCCAATTGTCAAATGGCAAGATATTGCCTCGCTCACACTGCTGTCCAGTGTAGCGTAGTGTCGCCATGCGAGGACTACGTCGTATTTGGAACTAACTTTGGTTCATTATATGCATTGGCAATAGACACACTAGTTAATTCCCCTTCTTCTATTGTATCAACCTCCTCGTTTTTTAGCGTTTCATGTGGTTACAGTGTTCACTGTTTACTCTCAAAAAATGACCATATTTGGATTGGGGTTACTGGCTGTGTTCTTGTCATACCTTGGGCAAATATAAGATCGGAAAAAAAAGACCTAAAGAAGATACCATTGCGTATGCTCCAGCCTGCCTTTGAAATGCCATCTGTAATTTTGCCTACTACTTTCATCAAATAGGTTAATTCTCTTCTATCACTAGAGATTAGCAACATTATATATGCTGGTTGTAGTGATGGCTATGTTAATCTAATCGACGCTGTGGATTTCACACTGTTAAATGCTTTCAAATGCCATGACCAACCAATTTATTCGCTCTCTACCGCTGGACCATGTGAAGTAACTTTATGTGAAGCTTTCACGTTTATCTAGTTTCTCAGTTGTTCGGAGGATGGGGTTTCCTGCTTTTGGGATCATCGAGCCTCCCGTGAAACCTGGAAACCTTCCCTTGCTTTTACTCCTGGAGACATACCTGAACTTCAGCGTCCCTGCTTGGGAGGCTGGCTTACTGTGGGTTTTGTTCAGTCTAACGATCCCGATTGGTTTGTTCTTGGTGGCGGTCCGAAACTCTCTTTGTGGAATAAACGAGCTGGTAGGCCCACTGTCATTTTGGAACCAAGGGGTGGGTTGTTTCTGCGAAAAATCTGGAAATGTTTTCCTAAGGCTACTTGTTGTATCATTTCCTTGGCATTTTTTATAGAACAGTCACCACGTTGGTACCCGCTTGTTGGCAAGTTTGTTAATGCTCAAGTCGACCCCAAGATCGTTGCTGGTGGTACCTCTGGCAGTCTTATCGCATGGGATTTTTCTGGTGATCTGCTTTATGAAACGTGTAGCCAGGAGGATCCGTCTCGACGAATGACGTCTATACTCACGGTAATAGAAGTGCCGAGGAAGGAATCTGACTTAGCTGGGCCACTTCTGGTGGGGGGCTTAAGTCCGTCCATCCACCTCGTTTCTCGCATCGGCTATCCATCCAAGCATGTTAAACTAGCTGATGAATGGTAATTCCATATATTCTCCGTTAGCTTTGGTGATTTCTGTCCTTTGGCGGTTTTTCTTAGGAATTTTATCCAAAGCAAACTAAACCCCTTCCACTACCAAGTATATTCTTGATCTGTTTTTATACATTTTAAGGTGAATTTAAATTCTACCATATTTTTTCTTGTTCAGATCTTACTGCTCCTTATTCTCGATTCGCATTTCCTCGAACGAATCTTGGTATACTTTTGTTACAATAAAGATTTTCACAAAAATCACTGTTTTGTTTGAATTGCTTGCATCCCGTTCCCTGTCCAATTTCTAACCGATAATATTTGGATTTTATGATCTACACTGTTAGTGCCTACAGGCGTGCAGCAGTGCTTTTTCTTTTGGTTTTACAGAGCACTCATACGCAGCTGAGGATTTAGGGGATTCTATTACTACTATAACTGTATCCCTTTGTAGAAATTTATCAGCTTGATTATGGTAGCGAATCGTCAGAAGAGAGTAAAAAGGGCCACTGGTGAGGTAGTTGCTGAGACTTCTAAGGCCAAAATTCTCACAAGGCAGGGTAATGAAGGCCCAGAGTTGATCTCAAGGGAACCAGGAAATAGCGCGAGGTGAGTAGTTGGTAACGTCAAACCTATGTACGTTGTTAAATTGAACTCATCCCATTTATCAACGCATGGACGGTTTTCCACCGTAGTCATATCCAGGTCAATGCACCTTAACATTATGGTTTTTGGGTCGCGCATTTCAGCTTAGAAGGGGGACAGGTGAAGTTCGTCAAAAAGAAACGTCTTTCGGAAGAAACTCACCTCACGGCCACTCCACAAGCTCTCACAGAATTCCCTCGCGTGGATGGTGACACTACTGGCAGAAGTCTTGTCAAGACCAAGTCTTTCAGTGGGTACGCTGATTTACCCAGTTTTCAACACTTCTAATTAGTTTACCACCCTTAATGTGGGTCATTTATGCAATGACAATATAGCTACTTAATTTAATAAGCCATACGAAATAGCTGTGTTTGCCAGCGCTAGTCGTGTCGTAGTCGCTAGGTAACGCTCGACTTTGGGTACAATTTTCTCCCCCTTTCCAGAGTGACCAGAACCATAGCCCTCGATTGCGAGTTCGTAGGAGTTGGCTTTGAGGGCAAAGACGACGCTCTCGCACGTGTCTCCGTAGTAAACCAATTTGGTCACGTTATTCTCGATGTGTACGTCCGACCAAAGGAAAGGATTACCGACTATCGTACTGGTGTCTCCGGCATCACACCTCGTCACATGCGCCAAGGCGGACCCGCCAAGAATTTCGATGATGTCCAAGCTCAGGTAGCCGAACTCTGCAAGGGTCGAATTCTCGTCGGCCATGCTATCCACAACGACTTAAGGGTAGGGTCACCTTGACTACATCTTAGCTGGCAATGGCGTTCGATGTTTGATGGGACTTTTCCAATCTAGGTACTCATGCTGTCACACCCGAAGAAGAGTATCCGTGACACCTCTCGATATGGACCCTTCAAAAAGCTATTTAAGGGCCGCTATCCCTCTCTCAAGGCACTCTCCGAACACATACTGGGAGTAACTATACAGCACGGCGCGCATGACTCAGTAGAGGACGCAAGGGCCACAATGCGAATCTACACGATGGTGAAGAAGGTTTGGGAGGCTCAATTGAAGGCGCGGCGAGCGGGGAAACCGGCCAAAGAGATCCAACGCCTCTCCCAACGTCTTCACTTTCTTTCCATCCCTGGGAAAATGACTGAGCCGATGAATCAAAAACTAGACATTACACGGCTAGCCAAGATAGCCTTGGATGTGAAGTCCGAATTCGCAGCAAGTTTACATCTTTCAAAATATAACCATCAAAGTGTTCAAAAGACTAACAAACGACATCTTCCAGACAGGAACCCCCTGTGATGACTACGCACCCAAGAATGTGGTGCGAAGAAAGCCAGCCACCCTGACAGCGTTCGCCAGGGCGCCTGACCAAGTGACGGTGATAAATGGACGAAAGTGCAGTAAACACCGACAGCGTTTCCTCGAAAAACGAAGGCGCATCCGCCAACGAAACTTAGTATTTTCGTCGACAAAGAAGTCGTCACTATTTTCGTAAATACATCATTTATAAAAAAAGCACAAAGTGCACAACTTTTACTACAGTATTAAAAAGTGATGAAAGTACGGTAAATGGAGTATTAATGTATGCACAGAGTTTTGCGAAATGTACAACAATCTACCATCGTCCACGTTTGCTCCAGTCTTTTGGTTTCCAATAGAGACACGCAGGGTCAATTCTCACGCATCGTTTCTCCATACTACGCTTATAGGCATCAATATTCTCTTTACTCAAAAAGATGACGTATTGGCCCTTAACGTAGTAGAGGACGTTCAGGTAGGAAAGGGTGGCAACAACATCGTCGCGTTTCATATTTGTTCGCTCGATTAATTCGCTGAAATAAAATGTAGATGTTTGCTTGAAGTAAGTTGGATTTTGTGCACAATCGGATGTCATACTAGAGAAGCACCTACCTAAGGCTGATGCCGGATTCTTGCCCTGGTTCTGAGGGCTTGATGGATAGTAGGATCTCCATGATAGTCATCGTCCAGTAGGAACGATACGAGAGCAAACCCAAATCACTGAGTGGCTTTTCTGGAGAGCCCAGTTTCCCCTCGATTTTACTCAGAGCATAACCTGTGATAAGTTTAAAGAGATTTACTTATGAATCCCGACCAACGGACATGTAAGGCGCGCTTAGATGTTTATAATTTACAGGAAAAATACCCATGACGAGGGGGGGGGGGGGGTACCGTGCAAAATGTGAGAGATGAGTTAGCTGGTGGATTTCGAAGGCAATTTTAAAAAGGCATTGAAATATCCGGTATACCAATGCATAGGCAAGTATTTAAGATAGAATTCCAATGTTCTGGACAAACAAGTAGTTCATGAGGGGGAATATCTCCAGGTAAATCAAGCAGTGAAGGTGACTCACTGAACTCGATCAGAAGTTTACCATACCCTTTGCGTTGATAAGGTGGAAGAGTCAAGATGCAGGCAACATTGTAGTCCTCAGAGGATTCCTTTTCTTTAGAAAAATATCCAACTAGGTGGTAACCGTAGGCATCGATTTCGCACAGAACATAGAATAAGAAAGGGTCCGTATCATAATAAAGGGTCTTGTGATCAAGGAACAGTTTAGCCAACAGGCAGAGTTGTTGTGCATATGTCTGAATGATAAGTGGGTGGAAGCAGCACATTTACTTTATTTTTCCGGCCGTCAATTTCGATAAAACTGTGAGGAAGTTTCCTATAAATCTCGTTTCCGGGTGGGTGGCGAAATTGACATTTCGTCTAGAGATTCGAAAAAAAGGATCTCTACCTACCAAATGGCGCTTCAAGCGCCCTTCACTCTTGAGATATTTAAGACAAAATTCACATATGTAAATGCAAGGTGCTGAGATTAATTCATGTGGGTAGGGTGAAAAGTACCAAGGTTTAATTTTGTAGCGTCCGATTTGTATCCACTCGATGTTTCGTATTCGCGTGACAGTATCTTGCTCGTGATGGCTGGATATCATGCTTCCTGTTTGACGAGGTACTACTTGCAACTTCGGTCTATCAGATTCATCCTTAGATTCCACAGTTTGTGCAGCAGTCTCATCATCGGAATGACGTTTTCTTTTAAGTTGTGAGGCCCCAATAGAGTTGATACGAGACCTAGGGGACAGGTCCTGTAACTATGATAAGTAAAAACTCCATACATGTTCATTCTCAGTGCAATCTTCAGCCGCTACAGAAAACCTCACATTTGGATCTGCTGTAGATAGGACAGAAAGTGATGCCGATGAACTATCACGAGGAAGCTTCTTGGAAGGATATTCCAACTTATCAAAATCGATCCTGCTTTGCTCCACCCACTCATCCAAGCGCTTGTTAACTGGAAAATTGCGTTGAGGCTGATATATGGCATACTTACAATCGTCAAAGTGAACATAATAAATGAATCCACTTTCCGTTTTTTTTATGCTTAAAATCTCCGCATAGTCTGCAAAAAGTTATTGAATTATGTGTGTTACGGTATAATTTTGACTGCCTCAGTCTGACTGGAACACGACAGCCCTCCAAGTTCTTGCAACAATTACCAACGACCATCTTAACACGACCACCCCCACTAAACGCATACTAATTTGGAATGCCCGCATATCTCCTGAACCATACAAACTAAGACAAGCAAACCATAAATGTTTGTGTGTTAATTAGCAAAAGTTACAAAGTCTTGGCAAAAAGAAACAGCGTAATCAATATTTGCAGATCTAAAAATGGAGAAAGATGGCCCAATTGGCCGACCACATTTTTTTGCCAATGCTATTACGCAGCTTCCTGAGACTTCCCTGAAGAGGAAAGAAGACATAATACCCAGGTAGAATATGTTTATTCAGCACATAGAAGGTGTTTGGGCTACTGGCATGGCCCAAAGGCCAGCCCACCCGGCAAGGCACGAGAAGTTAAATTTAAAAGTTCAAAAGAGGCGCTTCATTAATGCCGAGAAATAAACCACCAGCGTTTTACAGTTAAGATATACCATAGGGCAATGAATCACCTAATTAAAAGGTGAATATTGAAAAATTGTCAGTTGTAAGTAGAATTTACAAGGCTTGTGAAAGTGGTTAAGTAAGTGACTACAAAATACTTAGTTCCCGTCATCACATTTCCAGCTAATTACTCCTACTACAGAAATCGAAGGCAATTCCTGAAGATGTGTGAAGCATGTCGTGGTTGTATGTTAAATAATTATAGGATTTTGATATCTCTGTTGAGTCGTTGAAAGTCGTAAAGTTATGGCAGAATGTATATTGTAATGCGATATCATCTCACTTACACCCAAGTTCGATTGACTTCGCGTTCGAATTGTGGGGGATTTTCTTATTGCACTGACTATGTTGACCAAAAGTAGCCCTGGGTTAAAGCCTAAACAAGTTAGTCTCTGCAATCCTTTGGTTTTTTGCTTAACTTCCGGTCTTTTTAAAGGGGCGCCTGATCCGACATCGCACCTCTGTCGGGCGGCCTTGGTCTTCAGGCTATGTCAGTAGGCCCAAGCTCTTCCTTTGGCCGACAGTGTGTATTCTGTGCAAATATTACAACTTCCTTCGTCTTCACGGAAGTCTTGGTGCGCTACAGCATAGCTGGCGTGCAGGAGAGCTGAGGCTAGTGGTATAACCCAGTCGCCATGCTACCGAGTGGAGGTACAATCTGTCCACGTAACAAAGCGCAGAGTTAAGAAACTCTCATAGCACCGCAGAAATATTCCTCATTACCTTGTTATAAAGCGAATAACATCAAGGTTAATTTAGGTTTGCATATTTGATAAATCGAATAATTTTTAAGTTACCCAGTTAAATAGCGTGTCGACCTTCAACGTGCTGATTATATTTGGTTCGAATGTCCAAATGTTTGCTGCCTTTCTATTCAAATTAAATGCATGCTAACGTTCGAGTCCTCATTGAACATTATACAATACGTTTGATTTTAGGTAGGATCATCTTTAAAGTGCAGAGTTGCTGGCGAACTGCTCATATGAATGCAACGGGAATCATATCCACAAGATGCGACATGTCAGTGTGATGATGAAGCACTTGATAACTGCATGTGCACCTCGAATCCCGTATTTCATGCCAAACTTGGCTCTTTGACCTTTCGGTCATACAGGAAGGTAACCAGACCATCTTCAATTCCATAATAAACCTATTTTTCACTGGAAAGCCATATCACGGCTTCACATAGCATCCTCTTTGTCAAATGTAAAATATAAATAATTTCTGTGATGTGGTGCATGGGGATTTCTTTGCATTTAAAGCAAGTCACACTATTACAAAGGAAAATTTATTTTTAGCTTGATAAAGAGTCGAAAGTCGATGAGCGTGAATACATTCCAGTGACTGTAAATACAGAATTCCTGCAACGCTCCTTTTTTTCTTGAGCATCCTTCTCAGTGCTTTATTTGATGATTTCCCTTCGTCACTCATCACAAATGAGTCGGGACTTCAAAAAAACATCCGTCAACCAGAAACAGTGATTATTGAATTTTCTTGCACGTACGAAATTAAAAATTAAAACAATTTTCCTGAAC
The DNA here is from genome assembly GCF_000524195.1 of Echinococcus granulosus. Classification (NCBI taxonomy): domain Eukaryota; kingdom Metazoa; phylum Platyhelminthes; class Cestoda; order Cyclophyllidea; family Taeniidae; genus Echinococcus; species Echinococcus granulosus. The sequence goes on from NW_020170398.1 coordinate 649,635, forward strand.
ATGTTTCGGACGATTATATGCAATCCACTTAATAATAAACTCAAGGCTTCATTTTTTCGAGTGTGGATGTCAGTCAGTTTTCTAGGCGATCCAGTATTGCCAATTTACGCATTTTGCGATCATGGGATGATTGTCGTACAAAAAAACCCGCCTCACTTGTTTCTTCAAGACGATAAAGAGATGTAAACCTTTGCCTAGTAGGCTATCCTCCTAGCGTCCCGAGTCTTTGTTAAAGTCGTAAGGGGTCAGTGGCGCAGTAGAGGATGTAGAGTTGACGTAGGGAATAGCTGGGGCGTAAGTACAATCTGTGAGGACTTAAGTGTCGGCGTAGCCGAACGCCGGGTTAATCAACCTATAAAAAGGTTACAATCCTTAGGGTGAATCAAATTGTCCAAATTTAGTGAAAAACTCTTGTTATTGACTCGACCAAATATTAAATGCTTGAAAGGTATAGCTTAGGAGCCCACATTACATTAATTGTGCAACTTAAGTATACGGATTCTTTTCATTTTGTGTATTTTTATTAATCATACAGACTGCCGAATTATGGGCTTAGTGATTTTCTAATTTTATCGTTTTATTTCCGTCTAGTAGACATGATGTATCCCTTATATTAATCTTCGTAAAATTAGGAGATGTTTATAATTTCCTGAAGTTGTAGGTGAGTTTTGCTTCCTTAGTTTAATCAACTATCAAACAATTTACGTGCACTGCAAATGCATAAAAAGTCAACTAATAACAACGAATACTAAAAATTTTACAAGTTTACTGCCGATATCCTAGTAAAACAATTTCAAAACGCAGCCATAATGTAGAGGAGGGGTGGCCATTTTCTCCGGAAAGGTTTATTATGCGCATATAGAGTAAAAGAAGTAGAAGACACTGTTTTGATTGTTTCAGAATGGCATTTATTTGAAGATATTTAATACACGACTTGTCAATTATAAGTGCGCATAAACAAGTAAGAATCGGTTGATCTGTACGGAAATGAATTAAGAACGTTTGTCATATACCATATTAGTACACGTAGATACACATTCCTCCATTGTAAAAAAGTTGTTGGCATTGCCCATGCATCCACCATAGATAAATTCTGCACATTTGCCTGCTTCACTGTCGAAAAAGAAACGTTTAATTCTACCGCGGCAGGGTCCAGTACTTTTAGGCAAAAAACAAACGGATGAGAAAGAATTTGCCATTGCATTAGCTAAAAAAAGAAAAAAAAAAACAAAGATTAATACCTAATGAAAGGAAATTAGCAAAAGGAAGAATAAAGGCAACGTACCACCACATCTGGCTTCACAGTCCTCCTTCGATTCGAAGTTGTTGGCATTTCCCCTGCATCCACCGTACACGAATTCAACGCACTGCTCTTTTGCTACGTCATAGTACCAGCGTTTCCACATTGCACGACAGGGCCCCACTTCCTGAGGCAACTTGCACACTGGATCGAGAGCATCGCTGCTGGTGGCTGGTCTGGCCATAGGAATGTTGGCTGATGAGGAAGGAGAGCAAGGAGGAATGATAGCACGCAGATGCTAACCGCAAACTGGAGCAGGGTGTGTAGATGACTAACCAAGACAACGCTGTTCGCAAGCCTCCCTCGTGTCGAAGTTGTTCGCGTTGCCACCACATCCACCGTAGACGAATGGAATGCACTGGCTCGAGTTGGCATCAAATGCCCATCGCCGAATGAGTGCATAACAATTGCCTCGGTCCTGTGGCAGGTGGCACACCAGCGTGTCAATACTGCCACTCTTGGAAGACGCACCCAATTCCGGTTGGTTCACTGTTGAATGGAAAACCAAAACAGTCACCCTACAACATCCACGAATTGCCTCTTCATTTTCACGTTATTTATATGATCTCGGGCTTCTGGATTATGTCCCACCAATTGCCATCCCCTCCAAACCGACTGGAAATCCAGTCACAAATGCCAAGTGGAAACCGAAAGCACCCGGCGCAGCTAATGCAAAGTCGAATGACTGAAGTGTGGTAAAATGGTGACAATGGACTAAGTGGGATTGGTCGTGAAAACAAATGTATGTGGAATTCCGAAGCCTATTTGATCTGACAAGAGAAGGCATCCTGATGTTCTTTTCTCTCGACAATCCTTATCCACTAAATACGTGGCATTTTCACCATGTGCCCATCTTTCCAATGGGACTAAAATTACTTCGTTACAATTCCACCAACCACAGCAACATCAGAACTGATTTTCCTGATTCCTTAATCGTGTGTTCCATAAACTGGAATTTATGTGATTCCATTTTTCCATCCAATCCGAATGCTTCACATTCTTCTCTACTATCACAGTTACAGCATTCATTTTTGAAGAATTCAAAAATTGCATGCGTTGACATCCGGTTTAACTTATTTGTTCGGTAAACTTTTGCTAAATGCTGCAGGCTGTCAAGTAACAAGTTTGGCATGCCTTTTCAAGAATATGCTCACGATTCACAGGCCATGCTGTTTCTACGTAGAGTGTATTTCCGCCTGCTGTGACCGCAATGCAAAATGGCTTTGTTAGAGACAGAGCATCGCATTATTTGGATCAATGTTAATGGAGTTGTTCATCAAACATGTTCTTTTTCACGCAACATATCCCAAGCTTGCTATGGGTGACAATAAATTCAAACTACAGACGAAAGAGGCAGTAGGATGAGTTGCGATGCTTTCTATTTAAATGTGCAAATTTTGTGGCGTTGTGTCAAGGTGACAATGGTAGTAGTGGTTCATCGTCCCAAATTCCATTGCCGAAGGAAAGGTCGATTTAACATAGTAATATGACGAGTTCATTATCTTGGCATCTGACGCCACATCTATAACAGATAATCGACGAAAACCGCATCACATATATAACTACTTTGTTAAAGAGCAGCGATATTCCGAGTGACGTCTTTTGGACTCGCCTACCATGTCTTCACAAGGGACGACGTGGGTTTTGCAGATGCGAATGCTTAACGGGAAATTGAGGAGAATTGTGTAGACGAAAAACTTGCCTCCGCACTTGGCTTCACAGGCCTCCTTCGACTCGAAGTTATTAGCATTCCCTCGACAACCACCGTAGACGAATTGCGTACATTTAGCCTTGGAGGTATCAAAGGCCCATCGACGTTGCGACGCACGACAGGGTCCGGCGTCTTGGGGCAACTTACAGACGTCATCAATGGCATCCAGTGTGGTGGAGAGCAGGGGGGTGGAGAGGCTAGCTGCAGTAGGAGATGGTGAGTAAAGGGAAATAATGTCGCCGCATTAGCAACGACTTTATGCTAGATGAGTGCATGAAAATGACGACATGTAGATAACCGACCGAGACATCGGCGTTCACAGGCATCCTTCGTCTCAAAGTTGTTTGCGTTGCCATTGCAACCACCGTAGATAAACTGTACACACTGTCCTAATTCAGGATCATATCCCCATTTTTGTTGGTAGGCCTCGCAATTACCTCTTTCTCGAGGTAGATAGCACACAGCGTTTTCGCCAACGCCACCGACAGGGCTGACAACGGTTTCCGATTTAACCCCACTTAAAACTACACAAAAATGAAAGTGAAGTTAGGGTCATTTAATTTGTCTTGTTGGTAATTGGTCTACTGCAGAATGGGTAACTATTTACTTGCACGTAGCAATCGAAAGAAAGAGAGGCGGATAATTGTGGATCATGAAATCAACTACCTCGGGTCAAAAGTAAAAGTTGAAATGCTGAGTCTTCCGCAATATTTAGTTGTGTGAGTCAAGTCGAGAAGAAGGGGGTAGGATTACCTCCACACTTGGCTGCGCAGGCCTCCTTCGACTGGAAGTTGTTGGCATTTCCTTTGCATCCACCATAGATGAATTCCACGCACGTGCCCGTGGAGACATCAAAGCTCCATCGCCGGTAAAATCCTTTGCAGGGACCCGTATCTTGAGGCAACTCGCAGATGGCGTCGAGGGTGTCGAACTTGACGGAAGTCGAAGGAATGGGTATGCTGACTGTAGAGATGGATGGGGAAGGGGGAAGACGACGTTCAACAGTAATACAGGGCAAATCATGCTAGAAATGCAATCAGTGTCCTACCGAAGCAGCGCATTTCACTGGCCTTTTTTTTATTCAAAATTATTATCCTTGCCACTGCATCCACTGTAGACGGATTAACGCATTCGCCAGTAGGGGAGTCGAACCCCCATCTTTGGGGGCAGGCTCCGCACTTTCCTCTTTTGAGTGTCAACTAACACACCGGGGCATCATCATCACCATTGCTAGGAGGACTAATGCGACTTTTCGCATTAAGACCTCTTGAATTTGGGTCGTGTCAGAATACAATGACAGCAGCCTACTTTAAGCAATAGACAGTGAACTAGGTGTTAAATCCTGCTGCAGATAATATCTAGGTCCCTGATCAAAGCCACTTTCGTGTGTACCAACGTGCAAAGACATCATATTAGCTATTTGATGACCAGGCTGCCTTCTTAATTTCGTGTGTCTATAGAATTTCAAACCCGTTTTTTGTTTCTGCAAGAAAATGCCTTATTAAAAAAGAAATCGCACAATTTTTTATCAATCTCTTTGAGTACGCATAATCCTCCGCACACTTTCATACATCCACATGTTTAATTGGGTAAAGCCTAGAAAATATGCACGTTTGTTTAAGCACATCAGTCTATAGGTGGACTCAATTGGTAGGCTATACTTTAGTGTGCTTCATAACATTGGTCTCTAAATCTACCCCCTTTTCTATCACAAAGCATCCGTTGAAGTGGATGGGCTTGCTGCAAACTTGGAGGAGGAGGAGGAGGAGGAG
>NW_020170398.1:654517-678511 GCF_000524195.1 Echinococcus granulosus
AGGATAAGGAGGAGGAGGAGCCACCTTCTCGTTCCGATCTTACTATCGTATTTGGAGGGTGTGTGATGACATAGTGACATGGTGGAAACATAGAGGAAACATGGAGGATCGTCAAATCTTGACCATGAATAATCAGATTTCACGTGTGGAGGTTATATTTTAGGCACACTTGTTGTGAGTGAACTTATCACACTTGGCTGATACCCACATCAACTGCTATCTGCTTTAACGCATGACAGACAATGAGGATCACAGACTGTCAGTCTGTTCTTCACTCCTTAAGTGGAACTTCCGAAAACGTGGCCAGTATTGCCGAATCTATGCTGATCCACTGAATGACTTGTGATAGGAAATGGATTGTGTGCAATTGGAATGCACCGGGCGTTCCCCATCCTTTCACTCACTACGAACACTACCACTTAATGCTTCGTACAGAGGCACCACTTCATCGCTGCACAGCAAGACTATGGATGCGATGTGGTGTTTAGTGTGCGTGATCCGCTGCAGGCGTATATATTAACTTGTCTACTGCCGATAACCCATCAAGCAGTTATGACTCGGATCCACCTATCCACTACTTTATAAGTAGCTATGGGAACTAGTAAATTTGTGATAACTTTTACTGTGAGGAAATTGGGATTAATTATGGGAGGGAGGGTGAAAGGGTGATAGGTAGCGAGGGATTGAAGGATTAAGCACTTAAGAGAACATCTACTCCAAGTGAATGTAAGCGTGCTAATTGTACTAGACTATATTCTTAGCTGAAAATGAGAAATAAGGTGGATAGAATAAATTTCAGAATAACATTTGCGATATTAGGAGCCCAATCAAGGCACTTCTTTTTGCATCCTTTATCAACTTGACGTTATTTCCTATGGATAAAATAGACGTATTCCTCTCTGTTGGAATTGAATTTTTGTCTCTAAATAGTAGCCCTATTGTATAGTTAACAATGAGCAGATGTGTCATCAACTTGAATCAAGGAATCAAAGGCACTTTTGTAGCACTTTCCATTGAGCATTTAGTGGTCTTATTTAAGATGCTTTTAGCCCATATTTTTATTTCAAAGCAGTGAAAATGTTACTTACTCTTGCAATTTTTTTCGCACTCTTCAAGTGTCTCGAAGTTATTTTTATTTCCACCACATCCACCAAAGGTGAACTCGACACATTGGTCAAGTTTCTTGTCGTAAGCGTAACGCAGCAGTAAAGCAAAACATGGGCCATGATCCATTTCCAAGAGGCAATATTCCGGTTTTGAAGGTACTGTTTTTGTGCAAAAAATGGAAAAAATTACATTACCTAAGTTGATATTGTCAATTTACATAACTTTTTTGTGTTTGTTGCAAATTAAATACACATTCTTATATTTACACCATTTTATATTTTTACAATACTAGTTAGCTTCCTTTTGAATTAAAAGCGAAATCCATAATTATTTTCAATAATACAACTTCAAGATGAAGGTGATACTGAAAAACCGAAAAAAATACTACGCCATGACATAAGTAGGCGATGTTGTAAACTTTGGGGATGATTGAGCTAAAAGTTGATGTATTGAGAGTAGATAAATCCAAAACTATGTGAATAAATCTAGAGTCAGATATTTACTTTTTAAGTATAAAGGGTCAAAATAATTTACCAAGTGGAAGTGAGCATGTCTCCATGCATTGCTGAATCGTGATAAAGTTGTTGTTATTTCCTGAGCATCCACCGTAGACGAATTTCTTGCATTTACCAGAGGTAGTATCGTAGTAGTAACGTTCGATGTTAGCCTTGCAGGGTCCCTGAGCCGGAGGTAGGGAGCACAATCCCGGCTGGCTTTTTCCCGAAGCTGTCTGTAGGGCACGCGTCTTATCTACGTCTTCTAAATTGCACAGATTCTTTAAGAAAAATTTCAAAATTTTGCGAGAATGTTGCTGCAGTGTTTGGCAGACTAACTTTTGAGAAATCAGTGTAAGTTTGTTAATAATCATGCAGACATTTACGAGGAAACAATGTAGTGCACCACATTAAATTAAACGATTTACCTAGTGATGCGTAATTCAACCATGGGAACTTAAATAAAGGGATGAATGTAGATGTTCCATACAATGTCTATTTTGGAGAAACAAACAAAGGTGGGAAATGCTTTCCCCCCTTTATATAAAATGCTATTTTTTAAATAACGGATTAGTAGGCCTGTTTTAAAATGATTTATTTAGTGACCATTTAAAATGACTTCTTTAAAAACCAAGTATTTGATTTAGATCAAGGAAAACTGTTAAAATGCATTCCAATTATCTACGAAGGCTGCCATCACTGCAGCAAAATATCGTTAGTAATCTATTAGAAGACCTTCAAAAAGAAATGGTTTGAGCTAGGCAGATCATTTACCTGTAGTCTGTGTATTTGAGCTGTCAGCGTGTTTAGGCGCCAAAACCAACCACAGGACAACACCAGTAAGAGCGAGAGTAGCGAGTATGAAAAACGCAAGCCAAAATTTGAGGCAACAATTATTTCCTCCGCCCTTTTTAGAGGATCCTACCTCTTCGTACCTAGTTCCCGCCATACCTGCAGGTTCTGGTGTGAGTACACTGTGATACACGTGCACACACAATAACAGGCCCGTGGTTTACCTCGAATAGTCTTAAATAGCGCGGCACTTCGCCAATGAAACGCAAAATCACAGGAGAGCACAGAGCTTTTCCATCTCAAATAGCTTGATAGCATTGGTCTCTTTTCGGGGTAAGGTTGCGTGTAGGTAAACTTGAAGGGTACTGGAGGGTTAATTGGCATAGAATTTTGTGTATTCTGCTAGCATTACATGCCTTGGGTTACCCGTGTAACGAACGTCGACGACAACAGGCAATGTTTTGTGAAGGTTTTTTAGTTGTCCCTCCTTTTACTAACATTTGTATTTGTCAACAAGTTTCAGTGTTAGAGGCGACTTTATCATAAGTTGGAGGAGAGGCTGGAGGTCTGAGAGAATGCATAACATGGATAGGTCTTCGGGTCACTAGTGAAGGGGCAACCATTCTAAACCTTGACAAATTGCTAACAGGAAATTGGTCACTTGTGCCTTTTGTTTATTCAATTCTTTTTATTATAGAGGTATTTAACTCTACATTAATCAACTAGTCTGATGTATGGGAGGTAGGAGACAAATGCTGTTTCCATTGTATAAATCGGACCACTAAGCAAAACAGTAGTCCTTCCCTTGACCTTCTTTTCACCTTTACTCTCAAGACCTATTTAAATCCAGGAAAGGAAGGCTAGAAGATAATTAACTACAGGTGAATGATGTCCAGTTCTGTACAGTCTCCTCAATGCAGAGGTTTGAAATCGGAGGTAGAGTAGAGAAATGACGACAATACTCCCCCTTGTTCTCATGCTGCTGTCGTGAGCCTAGCAACCCTTCACATCACCCTTTAATTCAGAGATACTTCATGATTAAATAATTGAGCTGTTATGGCCTAGTGCTCAAGGGTGTGAGTTTGAACCCTGTCGATTTCCCAATCCACGACATCAGGAGGTAAAGGCACCAAAGGGGAAACCTTTGTTTATCAAGGGGTATGAGCAACGACGATGTACACGTACGTGACGGCTGTAGGCAATGGTTCAAGTCTTGCGTATGTACGGTGTTCGATTAACCTTGACCTTGCAGTGATATAGGTCAATCAGTGGGGTTGAGCAAAATCGCGACATTCTAAATTACTCGGAAATTATGCACAACAAAGGAAATAGGGACTACTTCTATGACTGCAGACACCCTCAACACTTGGTTGTGCTTTTATAGGAGAATTTTGGCAGATTGGTGTGCCAGAGTCTAGTTGTTGCTTCGTTTTATTATTCAAATTACTTCAGGAAAACAATGCTTAAGGACGATCAAATGGTATCAAATTTCACTGTTCTCACTGAATCAACACATTGCTGATGTGAAGAGATTTAAAATGCATGAGAAATATGAAACGAGAAAAGCTAGAGCTTAATGTAGACATAGGCTGATTCCGTCAAATTCGTGGGCTCTTTAGGAATAAAACAACGCCGATTTGTAAAAGGCCTAAGAACCACTTTTAAAAAGCTCCTTGGTGGTGCCCAAAACAACATCCCACGGAGTTTGGAGTGAGAAGGACACGGTGCGAGGATGAGGGGCCTCGTCTGTTCACTTGCCGAAACGTAAGAGGCATCACTTGAGCAACCTTGAAATTCCAGGAGTTAACCGATCTTCAACAGCAAAGTGCAAACCGCCCCATTGATGCTTTGATTTTACAGGGGAATATTTCTATTTTCGATTGCTTCTTTTTGTCCGTTGGACAGTTTTGACTTTTTTGAAAGCATTGGATCCTTGTGACACAAAAAATTGTGCTGTCAGATCTCAAGACGACAGCTTTTATAATGTCTGCTAGAGTTAAGGTCTGCACCTAATACGTTTTTTAATCTACCAAGGTAACTTACAATTAAAAATCCTCAGCAAAAGCAGTTTTATCGCTGAAAGTTTGGCATAAATAAAAAGCAGAGTAGATATTCAATACAATACCAATTTCACATAGCGCCTAGCGCACAAAAATTGCCTTACGTTATTCAACTTATCAATTGCAAATGTAGATCTAGGCGTGCGGGGTGTTACCTTGGCACTCAAAATTGTGGATAATTGGTTTATCCTACCTTCGCATGAGTTTCGATGCAACACCCACAACTGCTGCCTGAGCCAACACTGCAAACGCAGCGAAATTTGGCGGCAGTATCAGTAATTAGATCCTAAAGTGGGGGAATGAGTACCTGACCACGAAGAGGTCTTCCTTCGTTCAGTAGAAAAGCATGGAATTATATGCAATTTGATATCTCAAATTGACTTAATAAAGGGCAACTTAATTTACGTCTAAATGACGTCTTAGTCCATGTGAGTAATATACACAGCCACTCAGGTAGTCCAGTAGCGCTTACTACTTCCTTCCACCCTGTGGGTACAAGAAAAACTTGTCCAATCCACCAAGCCCAGGGTGGAGGTAGTCATTTGGCGGGTCCAGTGCACCAGTAACACCCAGTTATTCACGAATGAAATGCGCTAAAATCTCACCTTATTATAGACAGATATACACACATGCATATTGTTACTCGTTTTATTTACCCTACATGATAAAACGCCACGTCAAGTCAGATGAAGCCTACTTAGGACTTGAATGAAATGCTAGCTATTTTCAATGCGGGATTACTAACCGACAGAATAGTACGCAATGGACAATGACATGATACTTCGCTTCAATCTAAAAGAAGCAAAGCTGTGAGGGGGGGAGATTCACGGAATCGCTCATCTACTGAAAGCCATTTCAATCTAAAAATTTACTCTTCGGATTAATACAAGCTACTCATTATTCATAATAGCATTCTATTAGTAAAGACCGTCACGTACCATACCTAAGAGCAGACACGCATTTATTCAGTCAACAAAGACACCAATTCACCCAAAATCTAGAAATCAAACAATTTTACTTGATGAGAAAAAAGTGTGGAAAGTACAGTCGAACTCCTATTACGATAGCGTGCCTTTTGGGGTGAATCTGATGAAAAGGACCATCCAAAAAAAGACGATCACAGAGAGGAGGAAGAGGATCCAAATACAGAGTCCGAACCTGTGTCCCAGTTCCTCGCGGACACGCCAAGAAACAGAGGCAAGCGACTCGGTATTGGCCTGAGCTATAGCACTTGATGCACTCAAAATGCCAATATCGGCGCGTATACGATCACCAAGAGCCACTTGAGTCGATTGCAACTCCTTAGTAAGGTAAAGCATACTCTCAGCAATCTTATCACGTTCCAATACTTCCACCTCAAGTAAACCACTCGTCTTCCCCACGATTTTCCTTTCACCATCTCCTACGAGGCCTATTTATAATCGGGAAAGATGGGCTAGAAAGTGGCTAAGTACGAATATCAAGTGAATGAATCACATATAAAAATTAGTGAAAACTGACCAAGATTTAGGCGAGCCGCTTTGTCGTTCAAATTTCTGGATTTACAATGGGAGTTCAGGACATCCGTGAGAAAACGTGTGCTCGTCAATTTGGATTTGGTATGCTGGTGAATTTGACCGTCTGCTATATCTGTATCAAAGTCCTGTTTATTGGCAGTTTGTTCGTCAGTTTCATCCAACCACTTAATAGAATCAGAGGCATCAAGAGCAAAGAAGATGGCTTTTCGATTTTGTAAGCTCCGACGTGTTGCTTGGGCATCATACCGCAACCATTTGAGCATATTCTCTTCAAAATCGTCTCTGCATTCGACCTCTCCGTAGGAGTCAGGTTGCGAGTACCTTTCCGTATATCCTGGCAGCTGATCGATCTATAAAATGCCGTTACGTGGATTTAGGGAAAAAAGACAGTAGAGGGAGCTCAAGTCATGTGTTTGCAAAACCTAGTGTACATACATTGAGTTGAATTTCGACCAAAATCAAGGTATAGGAGCACTAACTCACACGATTTTTATAAATGTGAAGGTATTCAGCTGCCGGGCGCAAGCTTGATTTTGTTAAAGAATTGAAAAGTTCTTGGAGTTTTCTGCGATGAAGCAAAGATTGGCTACCCTTTCGGCTGTCGAAGGCCGACAGAGTTTCCGTGCAATGCAGAAGTCGGACAAAATTAGCCTCAAGAACAGAACCTCCTAACATGCAGGCGAAGCGCACACATATTCATATATTTTAAGGCTTCTTGATGCATGAAAACAAATCATCTGCGAGTCAGTTTTTTTGCACGTTTCTGGAAAATTTGTTCAATAAAACCAAGTAACCTAGTAGAAGGCTTTTAGTGTTCGCAATATTCCACTGGATTCTGCACCATTATATTTCCTTTCTAAATGGGGCAAATTTTGTTATAAACGCAGACTGGTTTCTTTTAAGCAAGTGAGGAAATACAAATGAATGTAGGTAGATTAATGTAGCTAGTAATTAAAAAATTGCCAAAAGAATCTTTGTTAGTTCAATTTCGTAGATAAGCTTTGGAAGTAGTCAAGTAAGGTTTGCTATTGGCTTTTATAGACCATTGAGGTTTAGGGCAATCGCATTTTTTTGCGTATACACGCAAAAAATACTTCTTTGCAAAAATTTGTTATTCTTGATGCATTTTTCAATATTCACTTTACCAGCGTACAGCATGTCTATTTACTTAGTTGTTATCTACCTTAAACTATTCTGTTTGACTCCGTTTCGTACACATTCCTTTACTCTAAAGCTGACCCAGTATGTCTTATGATAAAATCCAGCCCTGACAGTAAGTATTTGTTTAAATGCATTTTTCAGAGTAGAAGTGGTTAGTTCATGCGAACCCCCTGACCGATTAGTGAGAAATGGACTCCAACCTTTATGTAATCCCTATTGTTGGTACGATTTTACCCATTTTATCTGCTGAATAATATCCTCCTCTATGCAAACCGCTTGTTCTGCGTCTGTGAATGCAGACGTGGAAGAGAGAAAGCCTTAGCCCTTTGCGTAGCACTCCGTCTCTGCCCATTTGCATATCGGGCTTTCACAAATCACTAAAAGTTCAATTTAACCCCGGATAGCTTAAACTTTACTGCAGTTGATTACACGTATCTGACGGCTAATTAGTTAGGGGAAAACAAATGACAATGTGACTATGCTCCCATATACACCTGGGGCGTGTTACTTTATGAGTAATTACGAAGAAAGGGATTTATCCAAGTACTACGGAACTACTATGTACAGAAGAGATGGAGGGTAAAAACATGGACTAATTACACGTCACCAATTAGGGAATGGAAACCGCAGCATTGGAAACCCCACGAATCCACACCTCTAATTTAAACAGTCATCGTTCATTTACAATAGGCTAAAACCGCGGAGCCTAAGAATTCATTATTTCTTTTTTAATTTAGACAATCGGTGAAATTGCAAAAGCCCTGCTGTTCCAGTTTATTAAGCTGATAACCCACAATTCGTAAGCGCAAATTATAAGATCACATGAAAGTGGTTAATTCCACAATTATTTCGCATTGCATTATGCTTTGATTTATACTGAAAGTACGTTACAAGCCAATGGACGCTCTTCATCTATAAACATCTAGATCCTTTTGTATGACTTTTTTAGTCTAGCAGCCGCTAACCTATTTAATTTATGCTTACCACAATTTAATCAGGCAATTGATACGTCATGTTACAAAGAGTACATCGTTATTGTTTTGAACAGAGAGCTATTCAGACTTAATAACCGTGGAGTTACGCTTACATGCGTGGTAGGGAAGGCCAAGCCTATGTTTGTACGAATGTGCGGCCTGCTGTCATAAAGCGATTTAATGAAGATGTTGTATTGATAAGTATTATTAACAAAAGAATCAGTTGAAGATAGCAAGTGGATGCTATTTTTGTTGCTTTAGGCTACTGACATTGTGACATTTCATCAAAGAGACATGAAAGGATTTAATTGACTATTAAGTAAGATGCTCATCAAAAAATCCATCATCTGTTTAAAACCCATTAAGGCGTTGGTTGAACTTTTAACTGTGAAATTTTCCTTAAAGAAATGCCTAATTTAATAATGAAACTTTTTGATAAACATTTACTCCTTAAAGACTGCGAAAAGAGTAATTCTAAGGGATGCTTCTAGATGGTAGGTGGGTGAATTTGACTAACTTTGCTGATTCACATAAAGGGGATTAAATTCAATTTCCTAGAAAACTAATATATGTATTTTGGAAAATATATAGGGTTTCCAGCCAACTTACCTATTTCCTCGACCCAGACATAAAACTGCAGACTCGGAAATACTACATAAGGTTTGTTTGGTCACATCGATTTAGACTTACATTGTGTGCGAAGCATTCAAGGTATGGGGAAGTGCACCAAAACATGGTTATAGGTTATAAAAAAAAATTGGTGTTTAAATTATGCAGAATGGCTTACTCACTTGCGCTTATTGCATATATGTGCACGTGGGACAGCACATGGGTCAAAATTGTCGTGTCAAATTGAACATGTCTTTAGCGCAAAAATTGTTGAGCCTACATTTACATGGCGACCTCTCTTTATAAGAATCCCCCAAGGATGAAAACCCACTAAACGATGATGAACCGGTGCTGCATTTTAAGTCTCTCTTCCATTTTTGAAAAACTTCTGCAAAATTTACGTTTAAAAAGTCGATTTTGGATTTTACAAATTCCCGTCTCTAATAAACTTCCCAGCTAACTGTCTTAAACCAATAGAAATGACCAAGATGTGATTGGTTAAAATAGTCTAATTAAAACGTATTTAAACTGCGCCTGATTTTCAATGATTTATTTACAATAATATTTTGTGGGTGAGCGTTAATAGTTATTATTTATTACCAAACCTATTTCATGGGTATCACAACCATGTAATGTCCTTTTATCAGTAGGATGGTTTATAATATTCCTCATCGAAGCTACTTAGATTACCTAATAATTATTGACACACAGACGCTTCTAGCCCCCTCAAAGTCTTGTGATGGTTGGGCATAAATTCCAATATCTACGGTATCTTTTTTGGCCAGTAGTTTTTCATTAATAACAAGTGTTGACCTTACCAAATTAAATAAACCATTTTTAGTGTCGAAATTGAAAAAACCAGACCAATTTTCGTCCCCGTAACCATTTGAGATATCAAACAATAAATATTCTTGCATAAGGATTAAGGGTTAAGGATGAGTCGTTTTTCCTACTTCAATCTGCGCAATTTGTAGATAACCAAACTGAGACTAAAATAAGTTTGTAGAAATGAAAGAATTTCAGATTTAAAGGCACTACATGACTTATTCTACGTCCCTAATTTGTTGGCGAGGCGGAACCCCATCCCAAGTATCATGCTAATTTAAACAGAACTTCGTACATTACGCGCTTTAGCTGTTTACTTTTAGGTTCACTATAAAAAACTCACTAATTTAAATGCAACAAATTTAAGGTTTCCAAAAATTAGTTGACCCAAAATGTCAGAGTTCACTTAAAATAATTGATTCATCAGTAAAAGGGAAGGATAATACTCTTCTTTAGTACTGTCGCCTTCTTATTCTGCCATTAAGAACAGTGAAGTTACTACTAATCCCATACTTTACCATTTACAAATGGAATGAAAACTACCCAGAAAAATATGCGTATATAATAATGGCATTGTTGCATGGAATGCCTTCTGTTTATCACTCCCCAGTTTGTTTTCAGCTGCAAATATTTGCATCAATCTTTCGAACCGGAAAAAGTGAAACTAGAATTTGTATTTTAGAGATGTCAATGAATTTTGTAGTATTTCAGCTGATCTTGGCTGCAGTTATTGCATTCGCATCACCCTCTAAACCGAAGGCTCTTTCAGTGGACGAGCCAGTACCAATGTATCTTCTGTACGGTACGTGAATAATTTAGTTTGCATCCACCTCTTGTCTACTTCTTCTAATTGAAGCCATTTAGTGAATCCAACTTTTGATTACTTTTGCCTGCCGATTAGGATCGAGTCAACCTTTTTACAAGCATATGAAAAGTCGCCTTAACTCTAACTTCGAGGGCACTGCCTAAACTCCCGCAATTGTAGTAGTAAATTCAGTATGACACATATAACCTGCTTTAAATTCCCTAAAATCTAGTTAATTACCTTTAAGGTGATCCAACAATAATTGCCGAAGAAGATGAATTGATTGACCCCTACCTTGAATACTTGAGAGAAAATTTCAAAAGAGGTAATTTGCCATTTACACTTATGGAAGGCGAATTAAGATCGGCGCAATCACCTTGGTTTCATGAATTCTGATGAACTCTACAATGCGTTCCCATTGCCTCAACCGGAGTTTCTTGGATGATAACCACACACCCACGAAACGGCTACCCCCTCATTTCCCAATTTGAGTAAATTTACTTCAACCCTTTGACTTCCCTCCAATTCATTTTACTTAATGCAAATAAGTAGATATTTGATACCTGGACATGAACAAACAAAAAATTAATTAATTACATAATAGGAATAGAAGTATCTTTTTTAGCTAGAGGACCGTAAAATACCTTTATATTTTGAGTCATTAATTTATTGGTGTGAAGAATTAGTGGATGCAGAAGTTGTAAAGACATACATATAAATAAAAAAAAACTGTATGTAAAATCTTTGCGGACAGTTGAGATTTTATGTAGAAAACAATCCCATGTCCATTCAAAACGGAACAAATTTATGTCAATAATGATAAAATGGGTTCAAGATGTGATGCATACAGCTTTAGATATTTCTTCACTGATATATATGTATATATATATATATATATGTAGAGGCGCAGATTATAAAAAGTAGAAAGGAAGTAGCGGCGTGCTTGTTTGATGCTTCATCTAAAACATCGCATGGCGTCGGAAGTTTGAATCGAGCACACCTTTGAGGGCGCTTCTAGACTTGGCCTTCATTTCATCAATATCAAGAAGGCACACTGAGTGGATAAAAACACGACCCGTTTTTTGACCCCTTTCCTTGTGCTTGGACAGATATAGATTGCGCTGTGTAGCAATGCACGTTTCTGGATCTTTAAATTCTAAAACGAGAAGGTGATCATCATCACAATTTTTAAGTCTATTTTGGTGGAACACAAACTTGAGAATTAAAGCCGTTATTGAATAAATTTAACCCACAACCATACTGTTTCTATATCACTTCTATACCTAAAGTGTCTATTTTACATGTCCTGTCGACATGTCGATTGCTAAGTCAAGGTGATACCTAGCACTAGGGAAAAAAAAACTGTCAGGGAAAGGTGGTGGATGAGGATGAGGCAGTACCTCTCCTCCTTCCTTCTGTTCAATTAAAAATTGTAAATCTCATTGGCAAATAATTGCACCGACACGAGATCTTGTATTATCTCAAAAGCATACAAATAGAGGCATTCTTTCCACTGTTTCGTTTGCTTTGACTGCCCCTCAATAAGGAGTTTCTCTAGCACAATTTTTGGGTGAACTTTATTGAGTGACACTACTTAGCTGTAATTGACGTCTTAACGTACAAAACCATTTATCATCATAAGTCAATCACCAAACAACCCGAAACGCACAACGAATTTCCACAACACAAGTGCAAGAAGTGATGCATCGGTCGGTAGTCCTTTAGGCCTATTATCATCTGTTGACGTAATTGTCAACCCGGTGTTGCATAGTCACTTCGGCTGAGCATCACTAAAAGTTGTTTATCTACCTTAGCCTTAGCAACTAGGATATATTTAAATGGAACACTTCAACTGTCTGTAAATATACGTTCCCACCTACGTCTTAATGATTCAAAACTGATTTTCTTGAACCAAGCATAAAGAATCGCAGTCTGCACTTGTAATACGTGTGTTGAATGTGCCATTGACGTAAAAGACGTCTAAAACGCTAAAACTTTTCATCAAAAAGAATGTGACAAAGCGTAATTATATAGACCTATCATCACGTGTTGTAAGCAGATTGACAACTGCTTGCCATCTATGCTGTGAAATAGCATACACATCAGAATTTTGCAACTTTATCCTGTGCCGAATTCCTGTTCCTGTACCATGTGACCTTGCAAAAGAAGAATAACTTTTTTATGATTAGATTATGACAAGATTTGCACCCTCTTTGTTATCATGTCACTAGTAAATAAAAGATTACCCGAACAGCTTTACTACATTACCTTGAAGCTCTGGATAGTTTGAGGCTACAGTGATCTTTTCGTTTGATTGAAGTACTGGAAGAATGTCCTTTTTTGTGAGAAAGAGAACGGAGTCTTTTCGTGATAGGGGTAGAGATTCCATAATAAACCAAAAGTACTCCAGACTTTCATCTAGTTTTGTCTAAATTCACGAAATACATCCGTAAACAGAGTCAATGTTACCTTGAATTCGGGAAGTTGACTTCTTTCTAGAAAATCAATTAAAGACGCAAAGAAAAGGACTGCGTGCACGGTCTCGAATAGGGAAATCCACTTCCGACGATCTCCGCGCTGATCACCTACGTTAACTAACCTGCGAAAAGAAAGGAATAAAAAGGTCAATCAGACCAGTACTCCACTCTCCAAACCTTCAAAACTATGACCTTAAGAGGATTATACTGCAAACTAACAGCTGTTTTATGCAACCAAAACCATAAAAATAAGGCTGTCATTCAGCCGAAAAACCTTGACAAAATGACAGATTGAAATAATTGACACCATCAATGAGTCGGCATTGAGTTCAACGCTGCTTTAAAGCTGCCTTCTCTTAAAATTTGTTGCGTGACACTTGGAGGTCGGATAGGTGGTAGAAAACAGTACCACAAAGCAAGTTTTTCACAAAAATAGTTTGATTCTGTAGATGAAATACCCAATACCCTCATCTACTTAGTCTACAAAGGCAAAATCACTTAAGACACCAAATCGCAATAACCAGTGAATTTATTATTCTCTCCTTCCATGTTCACCTTTAGTCCGCTTTTCTCGCCCATCAGAAGAATGTGCAGTACACCTCGAATTGCTTGATGACTGACAAATTTGTGACAAGGAATTCCATGCTCAACTGTCTAGGCCACCTTGGTGAGTTTTTTAAATCGACTCATGGAAAAAGGAGCAAGTACTTGAACGAAAGGAGACTATCATTAACCGGAGTGCTTGTCAAGTAAAGGTGCTGTTGGTTATTCCATTATAAACACTTCTACTCTTTTGTTCCATCCCTCAAACACTTGTTTACATTTGCCAAAAGCAAACGAACTCAAAAAACCTCTGTGTTGGGACTTAAAGTTCTTTTACTGGCTACTCGCACACATTCCAAATAAAGTGATCCAGACTAGTCCGAGTAACCCAAACGAATAAGTTAAATTGAATGCGTAAGATCTTTTCCCTTTTGATCAGGCGTACTTTTCAGGATTTATAACAACTCTCATTTACAAATGACACATTTGAACCAGAAACTGACATTCGCGGTAGTTGTCGACAGCTGCTTTGGCTGCCACACAGAGCAAAACAAAGCTAGTGGTGGATGCTGAAGTCACGAGGATAAAATTACCTTAATGAAGTGGACCCGATTTGGAGGAGAGATTCTCGAACGGCATTGCAAGGCATTTGAACAAGCAGAATATCACGTAGTGTCGGTACGTAGTCATTTTGTATAAATCTGTCGACATTATTGATAAAGCTAGAAAGTGGAAGAATGCCACCATAATAATAATTATTATTACTTTTTGCTAATTGGAACAATAAACCATCATAAAATCATTTAACGTCGCTGCTGCTTCGAATTCACTACTTCTTATGAATGGCTATGCACGTGGATGAACACGGGCGCCTCCAGGGTGTGAAGCAGCATATTTGAAACACCGCCTCTGTGTACACACCCGCTGGTTGAGCTGCGGAGTCCCTGTAGTGGTTTATTTTTTGTAGTTTTTTATCACTTTGAA
Organism: Echinococcus granulosus; assembly: GCF_000524195.1. NCBI lineage: Eukaryota > Metazoa > Platyhelminthes > Cestoda > Cyclophyllidea > Taeniidae > Echinococcus > Echinococcus granulosus. The sequence continues at coordinate 668,866 of NW_020170398.1, forward strand.
TGATTTTGACCAAATTAGGGAGTAACTCAACGGAAGCGCTAACCACGATCTGGTTTCTAGAACGCTCTGGATCTGTAAGCATGTCCACCACTACTTATATTTGATGCCCAGCCATCAGTAACATTGCAGCTTTCATTAGCAAAATGAATAGGTTAAAAGTAATATTTGATTTTGATGTCAGTTAAACATTCATCACTTAAAATTTGTGCTCTAGTAGTCAAGCAGCAATGCGTCAAGCGAGCGATAACGTGTTGGAGAAAGAGGTTAAGGCCGGATAGTTGAAAGGCACAGGATAGATGTAGTTTTTGAGGAATTCGTTAACCAATGGGAAAACACTATAAAGCGCTTAATATTAATGTTCCCCCCCCCCCACCCAAAAAAAAACGGAGCATCACTTTGTCGCCTTATTTCGGAAGTACGACTAGAAAGTGGAGTCCGTCGGAATTATGCACCTATGCGTATTGCTCACTGGCAGGCTACGGGACGACCCAATGAATTTAAATGTCCAACTGTTAACAATACCATTTTAAAGAAGTTGGACAGAACCATGATTGAATGACAGCTCCAGAGTGGGTTGTCATTATATCACCCACATCTAAGTCATATGTGTTTCATTTAAGGTGTTTGTCAAAAGTGAAACAAAAACATTTTATTTACCAATTGGGATTTTGCATTTCTAACTATAATTTGTTCATTTTTCCACCCTATTTTCGTGGATTTCAGTTAAACTTTAGTTTTGCAAACATTTTTTTCCTAAAAAATTACCAAGAGAGACTTGGAAATAAAAAAGTTCATAAATAAATAATAAAATGAGATATGAAGCATCGTACCTAAAATTTCATTGAGAAAAATCACCCGCATTCCGCATATTTGCATTTGTCATACAATTTTTAAATAAGAGAGAGGAGAGATGAGGAAACCAGTTTGCTATGGGAGAACTTGGGTACCAAATAAATGGTGTAGCGATGGTTGCTTTCATGGTATACGGACGCATGAAAGTAAGGTACCTTCGCTTTTGTACCTCTCCGACTGCGCCCGTAGTCGATTTATCAACTAGACAGTAAAGTACATGTGAAGAATAAAAGTCCTTGCGCCAATCACCGAGGCAGTGTGAAGGCATCCCTATCCTCACACTAAATTCAGTTATTTGGAGGAATTAATTTACTGTTTTAAACAGGTTCCAAGATTGCTGCAACTTCATGCCAATGGAGACAGGAGAAGGCATTCATTAGACACAAGGAGCAAACTCTGTCTGCCACTTTTAATTATAATTTTTCTTCCAGAATTAAATAGCAAATCCCACTTCTCTTTGTATGCACTCTGAAACTTCACCATCGCAAACTATCGTGTCATTTTATTACTTGGAAGTATAACGCTGCGGTAGGAATTTAGTTATTAATTTTGCTGAAATCAGAATTTGAGAAACATCCTTCACTCTCTGTGAGAGACAACTTTCCAGCTCTAAAAACACGCACACAAGAAGTAAAGTCGTTTGGTTTGTGAAAACAATAACTTTAATGGTTTGTGTGCATAAGAGTGTAAATTTGTCAACGAAGCCTGTAAAAGTGAAATTTTTGACGCTCTACAAACAGAATACGCCGGCGCTAAATTGACAGAGTGTACCATACAAATTAACCTCTCATTAAAAAGTTCTTTTTGTGAGGTTTTTGTTCATGCATACTTCCAACAAAATCATTTTTTTGACTTTTTTGTTTTTCTTGAAGTGCCCAAACGCCGAGTCGTTTCGCATTCACTTTACCTCGTTGGAGGATAACATTTATTTTTTAATTCTCAATGTAATTGTAGAGGTGAAGTGATTCACCATAAAATCAAAAACAAATTACAGGCCTGTTATAATGCCCGTATTGTAAGTTCACATAGGTTTGTGATTTTTGAAGCTTGAATAACGTTTACTTAAGAATGGTTGCTATTTTATTTCCACTTCAAACGAAAAATTCTTCAACCTAATTGTAATTCTTTGATTACGTGTTCAGCTCCTTGTTTTGGTTTCGCGGATACTTTGGGCTCTGCCTTTGTACTTCCACCGGGTGGCATAGACTGTGGGCTGTCAGAATCCTCCCAAGCCTTCTCCACCTTGGCAATACATCTTCTCCCTGGGTATTACGACTTCTTTCTTTCTCTACAATAGTGGCAGCGGACATCTATTCCGATGTCTATCATCGAATGCTAAACCTCAAAGTGACGGAAGAAAGTCCTCTGGTGGGGATGGGAGAATCTGTAATGATCTCCAACAGGAGGATTAAAATGACGTCTACCTTAAGCAGTTATCTTAGTCCCATGTTCTGCACGAATGTTATTTAACAAGTGAACCATCTAGAAAAGTTTGTTCGGGAGCTGTCTACGGTACCTAGGTGAAAATGTCAAATAAGTGAACACACGATACCTCCACCTTTCAACCAGTTGAGAAGAACTGAGATAGATATGGTTGAACAGCCATGAAATGAGAGCAGCACAGCAAGGAGGAGTAGAAAGGACACCTAATCCCCTGCATTTAGGCCTGTGTCCCTTTAACTAGCGATGGAATTACAAGATGATCAGCCCATTCTCCCTTCCCCTAATATAGTTCCCAAACAGGAGGGAGCTTCAGATCCAAAGGAATTCCCAAGAGGCATTAGCGACTTTGCGGTCAAATATCTTCTCAGTTGCATGCAAATTCAATGACTGGCCCAAGTGTTTTGTAGGCATTTTTTTTGCAGCACCGATTAAGTTTTAATGCCCGATGCAGGAGATTAAATAAAAGGGAGCGCCGAGGCCAACGCTTAAAAGGAAAGGAGGGCTACTTATTACTTTAATGATTTATTAAACCCTATGATTTGGTTTCGCGTGCACTTAAGGCCCAGCCTCCGTATTTCCGCTGAACGCCATGGCCTCCGAGTCATGCCAGCAGCCCACAGCCCTTCCATACGTTGGTGATACACTTTCTGGCCTAGTATTATGACTTCGTTTATTTTTAATATTTCAGAAACTGAATACTTACTATATTTGGGAAGTTGACAGTTCCAAGTGAATTTTCGTCTCCTTGGCAAGTACTGCTTGGAACTCCGGACGATCAATGATCAACTTTAGCATTCTGCCACTCAAAGAAACAACGTTAAAATCTTGAAAGTTTTGCACCAAACTCTCCTTCTTATCCACTAATACATTGGTCAACGAAGGCCGCGGTTTCACCTCCCTATCTTCAAATGCCAGCTTCTCCTCAGTCGGCGCGTCCATGTGCAAACCAGCATCATCCTCACTCAGTGATTTCTTCTCTGACTGAAAAGATGTATTCGAGGACCAGTCATCGGTGTCCGTGAGAATGTTGCTATCCAAATCCGGTGCAGAGGTAGATGGCGGCGTTGGTGGAGTCTCATTCGGTGGCGGAAGCTGTGCTGCAATATTTGCCGGCAGCTTTCGAATATGAGGGTTGCGTACACGCTCTTGTAGGGCTGCCATCACTTTAGCTGGATGGAGTTTGCCCGTTTTGAAGGCGTTTTCCAGCCACGCGGCTAGTACCTCCTTCTGGTTCGCTCCAACTGGTGCTTTATTAAAAACCTCCGTTTGAATTACCTCGGCCCAGTCAACCTCAGGATGTAGAGAACCAAGAAGGGATTGAATTTCCTTCACTGTCAAACTTTTTGAGAGTTTGATGTGAAGTGGAGTGTCAGTGGTGCTAGTAGGAGGAATACTAGGCTGTAAGTTGGTTTGTCCAGAGGTATTTAAAAGTGCTGACATTCTTGGTGTATTTTGACGTATCCTCTCATCCTCAATGATGGAGTGAATTGCCTTAGTTTCTACTGAAGAGTTTCTTGCGGTTGTCCCCATTGGGAGAGATTGGTTATAGAAGTCAAATGAAATAGCCGCAGTGTAACCTTCGCTTGGCCGATTTCTAATAAGTTGTATAGTCAATTCCTTGCAGGTAAATAAAATAAATTTGGAATGATTATATTCAAGGGAACTTAAAATTCAGTACCAGCTTACTTGAACATAAGGATCTGCTATACCATCCCCCAAGTCTTCCATAATCTTGACGACACGAACCACCGCATCAGCCAGATTCGCGGTAATAAAGGGAATTAGGAATTTTCTTACAGGTGTTGGAAAGCTGTCACCGTAATGAATACGAAGTTGTTTAACCATTGTACTTCTTCCGCTACCTCTGTTTCCTGTGAATATAAAATCAGCCATGTAGCCCATTCACATAAGAGAGATTCTTTTTTAATGCAGAACCTCTTCCAATTTTTCTAATGATGAGATGAAAATTTTGGATTTTTACCTCTTAATTGATAAAATGGTGTTTTTTGCCGAAAAAATTACCCAACTGAGGTATTTTACGTTTTTATGAAGGTAACTCATGAAGTGAAGCATTCTATTATGACGGATGTCGATTAAACAAGAAGTCTCCATTAAAAGATGAAGTAACGTCATTCAAGGAAGCAGAATGTTGCCACAAACGACAGGCAAAGTTTGGTCTGTCTTAAACACACGTAAATACTAACATAATTTTTTATAATTCTGCTTACACTCATATTACAATTTTTACCAAAATTTTCAACAATGTACCGAATTTAGCAATTAGAAAAGTACTTCTTTAAACTACACTATGAACTTTTTATAGGGAAAAAAGATGTGCCGTTCCATTTAAACAAAGAACGCCTTCATACTTTCATCAGATTGATAAATTATATCACAAAATTAACCCTACAACAGCGCAGGTAGTAACGAATTGGTGTTAGTAGTATATAAAAATCTCTGTATTCTTTTTGAGTATTTCCAAACATTGATGATAAATGCTTTTGAAAGGGAAAGTAGGAATTGATCAAAACTTGCCCAACAGGAGGAGCCTTATTTCACGGCGACGAAGTTCCTGATCCTCCAACAACTCTTGGTCAATCAAAAAGCTTCGCAAGCTCGATTTTCGGCATCTCATCTAGGAGGATGTCACTCTTTTAATATGCCATCCCCGCTTTGATAACTAAATCGTTTATACTTGTTTTAAGTAAAGACGGTTCGCATAAGACAATTACTTCTATGGATTCTCGCCAGCTTATTCTATTGATCTCAAGAAAAGTTCAAAAAAATTGAAATTACTAAATGGGTGACTTACCATTTTTACAAGACCTTCACGAAGATTCCGTTGAAAAATGAAGCTCTTCTTGAACACAGATGGTGAATCCGTTTGCATTTTCAACTCAGCCTAGCAATGCACGATTCGTTTAAACAACTGCAACCTTAATAGCCTGAATTACTCACCTAGCGCTGTCATTATTTACTGTCAAAATAGTTTACCCTTCGTACGCAAGCCTAGCTAGCTAATGACAGCAATTCTACTTCCCCCACAAGCCTAGTTTTAAGCAGCATCTTTGTTTGTAAAAAGGTGCAGGAAAATTAATGATTAATTTGACTTATTTATGCTTAGTTTCGATTGATAGTTTCAATGAATGAAAGCCTTCGTTGTCATCAACTTTATTAGTAAGGTCCAAAAATTTGTCACATTTGTGTAATAATACTTGAATAGATGGCATTTTGCTTACTTATGGGATGAGGAGCTACATGTCTAGCGATGGATAAGAAGATTCGCTTCTGTCGTAAACCCTAAGATGTGTTTTACCACGTAACGCGCAATGCCAGCAGAATGCAATATCCGCGACAAATGTTGCCCTAAGATTATTGGTTAGTAGGACAAGCCAATCAAATGTGAGAACGTCAAGGGCAGCAGTTCCACCGCCGAGCTACAGTGCGGTTGTAGGGGACGTGCTAACGCATCCACTCTGTCCAACATCTAGAATTAATGAAAAAAAAGAAACAAAAGATGCATAAGAAAATGTTGAAAAACCATGGCCCCAACAACGTTTGCGTAGTGTGGCAATCAATTAGTGCAATCAGTACCACTTCACTGATTGCGTCGTGAGGTAAAGTACTTATTTGAGGAGTTATTGCTTAGATGTTAGTAATTGTTATTCTTTTGAAAAGAAAAAAAACTAGACAATATCATTTGTAAATCACTGTGACTTTGACTTCCAAAAGTTACCCATTTATTACACTTTTAAGAGATGTGGTTAACTTTTTACCGTTATTAGTGCTGTGCATTAAATTACTACTAAGGGGGTCAGTTGTTTTTCGTAAGAAGCTGCAGTTCATTTGTTTTTAAAATAAATATAAACCATTTGATGAAATTGAATCGGCGGTGGTTTGTTGGATTTGCAGCAAAATTCACTGCCTCTTCATCTGCCCTGTTCAATTTACCTCTCCCAAGCACAAGCTTACTCCTCTCTGTCCCCCACTTCTCCCTTTCCCTCTCTCGGCCTTCAACTCAAACCACCAACAATTTGTGGAAAGGAAAAGAGGGTCTACTTGGAGGACTAAATTAGGTTTTCAGACCACCTCCTTACTCCACATTTTTTTGTGCGATGTTTGCCTGGTTTGCTGTACTCCTTTTAGTCTTTTTATCACGAAAGTGCATTACTGATATGCACACATAAATGCGTGGTTGTATTCTTCTCGTGTTTTAAGTTTGGCTTATCGAGAACAAATGGATGATGTAAAATTTAGTTTTACCGTATAAATTCATCCAACCTGGATGTTGTAGTTCTTTACCAGTTTGGGATTTTAACAAGTTTCGTTAAACTTATTTGATTAAATCTGGGTTTACCAAAAGACGATGATTTTTTTGGCACTTTAAGTTAGGAGCCAACCAAGAGCGAGCAGATGCTACCTGTAATTTATTTCAACGATGCTATTATTTACATTAGAGGTAGTGATGGATATCATAGACAATTTTTGTAATACAGAGTGAGTTGCCCAAAACCTTATGTGTCAGCCGTGTCAAGGCGCAGGCAGTTTAGAGGTGACAGCAACAATACCAGAATGTGACCTACTACACCTGCAGAGTGTGAGGTGCCAAAGCAAATTCAAGCGCTAGTGAGAAAACATGGAGGATTAATGTCTGGCAAATACGGTGAATGCATTATATCTACACAACTCGTCTTGTTAGTAGGATAAATATGTTTCCTTCTATGCCTCATCATAATTTAAATTCATGCCTCTTTATGCGTGTAGCATAAAACAACTAAGGACATAATCCCCTCACTTTCTTCATCCCTGCCAATTCTGAGAGGAGTGAATTTTTTCTGGACAACAATTAGAAAATCGCTTTTGTTCTATAAAATCAAGCTGTGTATTGCAATTGTCACTACCAATGGGCGACTTGAGATTCATTGTACATTTGGCGTCTGCGTTAAAAAGCAAAACTAACTGATTTGGAGAAGGAAAAACAAAATTCGTCGACTAGAACTTGAGTAGTGAAGCTCTCACGCTAACTTATTTGGCAATTGGAATGCAATGGCTAGACGAAGCCATCGTGCAAGGAACCATTAGGGAACAAATAAACAAACATGAACTACCATGCCGTTGCTACCAAGGTAAAATAAATTATTTTGTTTTAACTCTGGAATGAACTGGAGGACCCGTTCCAGTTGTGTCTGTTCAATTGAGATACCCGAAAATTTGTGCTAGAATGTTGGAAGAAAGTGCCAATTAAAGCAAATCAACTTAATAATCCTTTGTGATTTGGCCTGTTTTTGCCTTACGTAATTAAAAAGGAAAGCGTCAACTGTAAGGCTTATTACATTTGTTTATTTGGAGCCTATGGTGCTATCATGTAAAAAATACTATATTTGCTGGTTTTCTTGCATTAAAGAGCATATTTTTGTAGCGTTTTGACACGAACTAAACTCATTTTCTCCATTTAATTCTTCATCAACTACCTTGTGTAGAAATATTAGTATTACAATAAATAACTCCTCAAGGGTGTGTTTTAAAGGTTCAAGGCGAAAAGAAGAAGCAAAAATTCATCTCCTGCCATTATTTTTTATTAAAAGACAACACATGAACACGGCAAAATAATGGCAGCATATCTGATCTGTATCTGTAGCAAATGAGCGTATACAAAATCAACGACCTCCACGTTTGCGTCCGGCACCTTTTTGTCCCTCCTGATTGGCGGCCGTCGAATACTGCGGGCCTCTGAATTGTCCACCACCTGTGCTATCGATATTTCCCATTGGCAAACGGGCTGAGAAGGGTCCAAAGCCGCCCACTGCGCCACTTCCAGCCAGCATACCATACCGGTTGAGGAAGGGGTTCCAATTTATCAGATTCTGTTCCTCCGCCTCCTTGGCTGCTCTCTCGGCAGCCTCTCGGGCTAATGCCTCCTCACGTTCGCGTTTGCGTTTACGGGTGCGGGTGAGGAAGAGGATCATTGCCTTGTCTTTGTTGTTCAGACAGAAACCCAGCACTGTGCCGAAGATGAGGATCAGCACAAGAGCTAAGAGGGCCATATTAAGAAGGGTAGTGACATATTTTGGCACTGGGAGGCGATTACGCTCCTCCTTGGTGACCTGTACAATGGGCTTTTGATAGGTGCAATGAAGACAGGTGCACGCCTTCTCTACCTCCTCTTTGGACACGAATGAATCGTTTATTGGCATTTCCTGTGGTCAAATGAAGTAAAATTAATAGCTTGCGTAGCAAGATACTGCTTCATTCATGACTGTTATTCCACACTATAAATATAGTCATTTTGATCAAAGCGATGGAAAAGACACTGTTAAAATTACATTTACTTTGGAAATAAACTGAAAGGAAAGACCATAAAAACAAACAAAAAGTAATGTTTTCCTCGACAAATTCATTTTGTCATCTAAGTGTCCCTCTGTTTAAATCGCCGAAACTTCGACTAACAGGCTTTAATAGACTCACAACAGTAGATGTTATAAAAAACATGCTTTATTAAAGCAGCATTCTAAAGTTGACCATTTATTGTAGACCAAATAAATGAAATGGTTATCAAGTTATCTAAAGAATTGCGAAAAGCTTCTTTAAATAGGATAATTTAATCGTTGAAATGAGCATCACCACAAAAGATAATTAAGAATGCTTCCTCGAAGAGGCGCAAGCATGCGACGAATGCCTTCAGAAGTACGTAATAAAACATCTCACCAACTACCTCCATCTCCACCTCATTTTTACTGCCGTATACCTCTTTCGTATAAGTTTTATCACTTGCAGAGATACCGTGTTCATCTCCTTATCTCCTCTTAGCATTAAGTGCAATAGAAGTCTTCTCACTTGAAAGTGACACTTCCTGCCGACTGATTTATAAATTCTGTCTGTCTCCTAAGGGGGCAACTTTCCTGCACAACTTTTTACTTTATTGTATGGAGAAGATGAACCTAATCCATAGATGTTGTTGAGCCTGCAATACTGTGGGATAAAAGCCTCTGCCTTGCATCAAACCGATACACAAAGCATACCCAGACATGCTGTACTGAGTTGAAGCGGTGTATTCTATACAATTTTTGAGTAGTTTTAGATAATTTGGAGGCAAACAGTAGCAATTCCATTCGCTTGACAAACACTCTTTAAGATACGTGGATGAAGTGAAGAATATTATACAGACATTATTTAAAGTTTATTGACTATTTATCAACTGCCAATGAATTTGAGTGTGATTTTCATACAATTATCCATTAAGGTTATCCTTCCTGAGAAAAGATAATGCTCGTCACTTGAAAAGTATCAAGAACTAATGAGAGTGAGCGCCTATCTCCCTTTTTTCCTCCTTCCCTCGGCAACTTATGAGGAA
>NW_020170398.1:678611-682068 GCF_000524195.1 Echinococcus granulosus
TTACAATGTTACAACAATTCATTGCATCGTGCTAAGCAAAAAAACACTTAGAGAGGATTTTTAAAAAGAAATTAAGACTTTCGGTTTATAGAGTCTTATGAAAAATAGGAGCTGAGACCGACTTTTATTCCTTCGGTAATTGTAAAACCTGTGTATAATCAATGATCCTTTCTGAGGATGTTACAATCACCAATAGAGATAAAATGACATCTTCCTTCGAAATAAAACCCATTTCTTAGTAAATATTTCACGATGCAGCTCAATGGTGTTCAATAAAGTCGCCTTTTTGGGGAACATCCAGAGCTGGTGAATCAGTCTGATGAAGGTTCCTCTCTTGCCACTAAATAACAAGGTGCAAGACTCCATACGTTATTCCACAACTCAACGTTTAGGTAATAGCGCCCTTGAAGAGATGGAAGGGAGGGATGGGGATAAAGAGAGCTACAGCCTCATCTTCTGCATTCCCGTAATAATTTTTCTCCAGCTGACAACTATCACCCTATCCTGGTACTAGATCATCACATGGCAGGCTGACATACGGTTTCGTCATTTAGGGAAACAAAATACGGAGGTGGAGATGGCTATTGGCGGGTTCAGTTATTTTTACATCTATAAATCTTTACAAAATTGAGATACAGTGAAGCTATTTAGTCCATTGTGGAAGTATTACTTCGATGAATAGGTAAATTATCTGGAAGACAACAAGTGTTACTTTGACTACTTTTATTAACACTTTAGGGCGATTAAGGAGAAATTTAAATCACCACAAAAGCGGAGTCCACATTTCATAGCTTTAGGCCTATTAATACGAAGTGACATTTACTTCTAGCATGTATTAATATCTATCGTACTTTATTGTCATCATCTGTTTAAAATTAGCAGGGGATGGGAAGTTGAAAAAGTATTTGAAACTCTCATCGTTTGCAATGAAGCGTTACTTCTCCAAGCGGTTGCACTAACAAAACCGTCACGTACCGCGGCAGCATAACGACAATCCTTGTCATTAAACGTTCGTCCCACTCCGGATGGTGTTAAATTTGGACATTCATCTACTTCTTCATCGCTTCTGTGACCGGTTTCCGCCGTATTTGGAGGTTGCTTTGGGGGTAGCACATTCCTTTTGAGCCCTCTGTGACGATACACTGTCTGCGTTAGCACCTTTCCATCAAATCGTTGTAAATCATGTGGATCAATCTCATGGTTTATCAGCGCAGAGGAATCAATGCAGACTTGTTCGGTAGCCTTTAAGGTTGACGGTAAAAGATTTCAGCTACCGAGGTCAGTACACATCTACGTCTATTAATCGCGATCGGTGGTAGTTACGCCTAAATGTATCCTAGACTTAAAATTTATGATTTAATATACGATAATGAAGCATACTGAATCAAGCTGCTAACCTCCATGATATCTCGGTAATACCGGAAGAAGTATGGAGGTAACTTCTTCATGGGAAACCCAAGTTCGATTCCTTTCAACTTCTCCCTTTTCGGAATCCAGGTAAGAAAATTCGGATCTACACAATCCACTGGGGTAACCTCATGCTCCTTATTGACTGGTACGTATATGAAAAGGTAGTAGAGATCCCTCTGACCAATCTGAACACAGTCCAGGTAAGTAATAACGTGTTCAGGATACGGAAGATCGGAATGGGGAGCACACGACATCATGACATTTGAATCTTCATGCGTTTCTGGTGACCTAGTAGCAGTTGCATTATCAAACATTGTAAAAAGATTCTCCATAGAAGGTGTTCTATGAGTTGTGGTGAGAGAATGGGTTGGATGTGGTCGTGATCGTCGTCGAATTGTAAATTCTCTTTTGGAATCTTTCTTTTCCGTCATCTGTCGCATAATAAAGCAGCTAATTTTAGGGCAGAAGCGACATATAGGCGTGTTTCCTATGGGTCCGTAAGGTAGGGAATATTTCCTATCGCTACTGTATTGATTTATGGCTTTCTCTGTCGATGCCGACTGGACTTCTGCTGGCCAGTAACCTCGAGGGCAAATATCTGCCCACACAGTGGTCAAAAAAATCAAAAGTGATAGAGAAGGGAGCAGTGTTCCAGGCTTCATCCTCTAGACCGGTAGATAAACATACAGTCTTGCACTTTGCCCCTAGCTGATTGAAAATGTACGTTCAGATAAGGTGGAATGTGTGTACGGCGATCGTTAAGTTCCCCAATGACCTTGGCAATCAGCCAATCATTAACCCCGTGCCAATGGGCAAATGTTTTGCGACCATTTTGCGTCTTCGATTAGTGGCACGGTATACTACTAATTTTTTCAAAATTTTTTGTCATATTCTCTGCGAACAGGTAGAATTTAACGGTTTGATAGGTTTAATTAAAATCGAGTAAAGTCAATCACTCTTCATCTCGGTATATCGTTTTCTTACAGTTTTCACATCCTTCCGTAAGCTTTGCAAGAACTACCCTTAGATCCTGCATCCTATTCATGGAAGAATTAACTATGCCTAGATATGCATACATATGAATTTAACCCAACCAGTTTGAAACACTGGTTTTATATGCAAGAAGAAAAAGAGCTTTGGGACTATTACATCTTTTCTGATGAAGTAAAGACTACTATTGCTTCTGTATTCTTGTTGGAATGTGCGCAAGCGGGCCGAACGGTAGCACGTGCGCACAATAGTATACATAGTTATCACCCTAGGATCAGGCAATCCATCTCAGCACTAACTGCCCTAAATTCCGTTCTACTCTTCCTTCCCAACAGGCTTTTCCATGTCTATTTGGCATGTGATTGTTTAATGTGGAGAGAAGGTGATGTTAATTACCTGCAAAAATTAATATTAGGCGAGTGCGGAGGATGAGACCATGCCCCTCTCTTCCTCTTATGCACTCAAATCAACTCATTTGCATTATGAATAATAGTTTGCTGTTCAAGCAAATTATTTACTACACAGGTGATGTTGAATCTTCATCATGTTCCGTGAAAAATTCGGTTTCCTCAGCATTCTTTCTCTTTTTTATCTTATCGTAAATCGCCTCCGCGGTTGCAGTCAAAAATAAAATTGATAACGCTCCGCTTCCAGACCGACACCGATCCCTAGCAAAAAAGTTAAGATAGGCGTCACCTTTTAATCATTTATGATCGTGGGTTTTAATCCATTGGAAATGCTTTAAAGTCGCATGTCTTTTGCCAGTACATTTAATCACGTTAATTAACCAGTGAATAAATTAAGGGTAGATTTAAATGAGATGTTCTTCTCGGGCATATGACTCGACAGAACTTCTTCCTTAGTCTTTACAGTACGTTTACTTAAATTTCTTAACCATATCTGTGAAATACCTGAAATAAATTTTAGCTCTTTTAAAGCACTAAACTGAGAAGCAACTCTACAAATCAGCCTACTATCACAAGAGAGAAATGCTTGTTCAGTTAACGTCGAAAAAAGGATTACTTTCTAGGTTGTATTTATTGAAATAAGCTTATGT
>NW_020170398.1:682168-683461 GCF_000524195.1 Echinococcus granulosus
AAAATAGTAGTTATTAAACCTACATCAACCATTCCATTGCAAAGAGGAGACCGGCTCCTTCTGTGGGCACGCCTATCGAAGATAAGATAGTCACAATAAGCACAATGCTCGCGCTTGGAATATTTGGCGTTGCGAGAGAAGAGGTGAATGTGAGGATCCTTCAAAAGAAACCGAAAATATACAGTTTAAGTGGTGTTCAAATTCATTCAGGACATATGGTTAATTGCTATCAACCTGTAGAAAAATGCAAAGCTGACGGGAGAAAACCTTCTGTAAGTAATTTACACTTTTGTGAGATATTTCTTAAAGCTTATTTCTGTGGAGTATTTGCATATCTGTTTGATCTTGGAATCATGATCACCTCAAAAGTGACATTTTTATAAGAGAGGCGTGCTAGAAGGGAGAAAAAAGTGTACGAAGGCTTACAGGATGGTGAATATCTGTCCGATATTGAGCTCTATGCGGGAGTTCTGAGCTACAAAAATGACCGACGCGGCAATAAAAGCTGCGGGTCCATCGCCTTTGAGCGTTGCTGCCAATGGGCATAGTAGTCTAGATACGCTCTGACGAACACCGTACTTGTCCAAACCCATGTATGTCTCTGGCAAGGCAAGGGCTCTGACAAAAGGGGAACAAAAATGAGCCGCTAGGGTGTTCAAATCATCGTAACATGTAAGAAACTTTATTGTTCGAAAAAAGCAAAGTGAAGCTGTCATCGTACTTCAAGAAATAAATGGATAAACAACAGTGAAGGGTAAGTGATGAAATACTTCAAGAAGACGTACGGGCTAGTGGTTGCGAAAGCAAGAATGTATGCAGGTCCAGAGTACTTAAGCAATCGAAGAGGATTTTTGCGACTGGAAATGAAAAAGACTAGTATAATTAAGATGAAGTGAATTGCAAGAGCCGTGAGCACCGTGACCACGAATAGGCCCAATTGAACGAAGTCCGATTCGATGTTCTTCCGCCCAACCACCGAGCTGGCAATCATGAAGCACACAGCCACTGGGGTGACACTAGAGGGAGGTGGAAATTTCATCTTCAGAAGTGGTAACAGTTTACGATAGAAATGAACATCAGCTGTTAGGTATTGTCGGAATCACTGTGTTCGTCAAAACTCTTTTCTGAATTCTGTTAAGTGGAAGCATAAAGTCAACTAAGTAAAATTAATAAACCTACAGAAGAAACACCGACATTATTTTGGTGACAATTGCAGAAAGGGCTTTGAAGAAATCAATGAATGTCTTTGCAACTTCGCCGGAAACTTTTGCAGCTGCTCCGAAGATAATAGAG
>NW_020170398.1:683561-691646 GCF_000524195.1 Echinococcus granulosus
GTCAGAAGTGGTTATTATTTCAATGACTAAAGTTGAATTAAATGAGAAGCCTTCTGTATTCATTTGATTTTTTTAAAAACTGCATAATAATTAACTCACTAAAACAAGTCCCTAAAGACGTCCGATGCTGTGAGTCCGGATGCCGTGGAAAGTGGAGCGCTCTCATTCGTATTGCCGACTAATACTCTACTACCTAAAACGGTTAATCAGTAGTAGTGCAAAAGAAGCCTTTAATCTTATATCTTCTTTGCTAATAAGTCTTCTTTTCACTTTTCTCGTCCTGACTACGCAAACAAGTATCTCTAGGCAACTTAAAAACCGATAAAATTTTACCATTAAACAGTAGTAGACAACTAATATTAGAAGTCTCTTTTATTATCTTTAACTTTAGAGTGTGGCTCAATCCTTAGCAGAAAAAATTGGTCAAGCAATGCCAAGACATTGTTCTGATTGCATAAACGTGGTGGTAGAGTTTACACCAAGTGACGTGTTTTTCACCTCATCTGGTTCTTTCTGTCTCCACTTGGCGCAACCGTTACATAGACAGAATATCTATTTGGATAAACTAACATGGGCTTTAAATATTGGAAGGTTATAGTAGATTTAGAGAATAAAGCCATACATTCAATACTTTACTTCTTTCATAATCATTACTATCAATTGCTAGCTTAAACCGATTGCAAATTGAGTGCTTTTTTGCCCGTTCTAGCTTATTCGATCCGGATTGGTAAAAAACCTTAACAAGAAAAGGATACCTGGTTGAATGAGTAGCGCGCACACCGCTCCGATAACTGCACAAACCAAGTTGAGCGCAAAAATGTATAAAATCCCGATGATTCCCACTTTTCCATCCTTTTTAAAATCCAACGTTGCAAAAGCTGAAGAAGACGAAGAATATTACGAAGGTATAGCATAATGGCAACGATACTTCCCCACTTAAGTGTTTCCTCTAGGATTCTTGAAAGATTCATCTATAATTTTTCACTTCTCATTGTTACTGGGAGAGGCTATTTATTGGGCAAATACGACTACATTTACTAATAATTCTGGGCATAGCGAATTCGTGAGTTCCATGCTTATTTTGTGATACGGTAGTTGTTTGTTTAACGCCCGGTTTTGGCAACGGACCGTTTGTTTGGGGCTCCGCCATTACAACTCCGCCTTGCAACCTGGCCTCCAGGCCGTGCCAGTAGTCCCTGCCCCTACTGTATGTCAACAATCCCTACTCTGCCCGAGTGTTTTATATTCCTTCGTCTTTAAGGAAACCGCAGGGCCGTACAACATATTTGGTTAATTTTGTTTCATCATGTATGAATCGTTTTATCAAGAAATCGTGCCACCATCATATCGAAAACCATTCTTAGTTTAAAATATTGGGCAGTTTATTTTAATATACCTTCCAATCTTCCGTAAATGTATGAAATACACATATTTTTGTACATATCAACTCACCAATTAGAATATTGGAGGAAATTAGAGGTAAGATGGTAAGTTGAAGAAGCCTGAGATAAATATCAGATGGCATGGCTGGGAGGAAAAAAATCACGTGAACTAAGTATCCAGGCGGGATTCTTTAAACTGTTCACATTTTTATTATGCGCAATTGATAATCATACAATTTTAGTTCTTGACTAAGTAATAGCTAAGTAGTAAATGTGTAGACCCATAAATCAACTCTTTTTATTTGCGTTCACTCTTGTCGAGACACTAAATTAAGCTTGGAGCATAAAAAAAGCACCAACGGAATGGGATTTTATTTGTTCTTTCCTTGGATTGATAATTGCTAATATTAACTTACAGAACATTCAGAAAGGATGAGTTTGTGAAAAATGAAGAAAATATTTTCTGTCTTATGGACCTAAACATGTTTAAGCAGAGGTATAAAGGAAACTGGTAGATAATCTAAAAGGCTTTGAAATGTAACAAATTTGCATAATTAAGATCCTTACCAATCCATGTGATGGCAGTTGTTCCGGGTTGCGTGGTTCGGACAATGAAGCCCAAGCCGAATCCCAAACAGACCCCACCAATGGTAGCAAGCATAAACCAATTATTGGCCAGAAATTTGACACAGGCATTTCGATCCCTGAGTCCAACATTTCCATCCTTCACTGATTTCTCTCCTTCTACCTCCAGTTTGGAAATAGGCCCTGATGTGAATGGCGGTGGTGATGACGAAATACTGCCTGACTCGGTGCGCATCGAGGAGCGTGTGTAAGATATAAAGCAAAGTGGTGCATTTGTTGGTGTTTTACAACATGTCGCCTTCACCCCGTCATAGTCTATTGGCCCTTATTTAAAAATTGGTGTGATTTGATAGGGCCTCCTTGCTTTGAGCAGCAATTGGTTATTTGAAAGTTATAAATGGTGAAACTTTCAGGTTGTTGATTCCACTCTATGGGAAATGGAAAATAAAGAACAAATAACTCCGTATTCTATAATTTGTAGACGGTTCATATGTAACGATGATATAATATGAAATGTTTCAACAAAGGAGGCGGCGTGAATTACTTCTGACCTCGAACTTAACTCCTACAATTTCAATTACATTTTGCTGCTTTAGGATACTACCTTAGTAGGAAATATTTCTACTAGTCAAACATTTGTCCAGCACACTTTTATTCGATAAGATTTGTGAAAGAATATCTGTTAAAGGATTTGCAGTCACGTGATTGGAGAGAAAGAGGTGCCACTTAAGGCTCACTGAACTGCAATTCATCAACCATCCTGCCGCTCCTTTTGAAACCGAATAATATAAAGTCAATTAGCCTTCCTTCATGTACCCCTGTTTAAACCACTATAAGGTATTCTGATGGATGAAATGAGAGGGTGGCCTTATTAACTCCAATTTTGGAAATAAACAATTCAGGAATGACCTTAGCTAGGGTTTCACATGCGTGGACTAAAGTCAAGTAGGGAATCACCTTAAAGCTTCATTCTCTTGCCTCCACCAACCTTGAGCAAATTGTATCAATAAGTAAAGCGTTGTAAGCATTAGATAGGATTGGTGAATAAATGTGCCAGGTCGAAACGCAGTCCGCATTAGGGTCGGGTTGGTTGTCCAACAGTACCGTTATCAAGTTCACACTATCACTTGCAAAGTGTAAACGCTTTCTGAGACCATTTCGATAAGGTTGTCAAAAAGGCAACCCTCAGTCAATGATTGCAAAAGGTACAGTAATGGGATCTGAAGGTTCGAATAATAAATTATCTGGATGTTGGATTAATCAATTGTGAAATTTTCTTTTCACAAATATCGGCAGCGTCTTTTCCAATTACATGATCTACCTTTTCCTCTGGAGACAAACTAAACAGTAGTGTAAACAACGAAAAAATAAAATTGCAGTTCATTATGTAAGGAAAAAAAAGCGCATCCCATCAAGTGTCTATCCGTGTGCTAGTTTTGGCCAAAATGACTACAAAACGCGCCATTTGGAGTAGAATAAACGCTATCACGAAGTAGACGCGGTCAAAACAATGTCATGGTTTTGACTAAACTACTTTTCTTTTAGAGAATACACTACACTCCAAAGTTGAAGATATTGAGAAAGACTTCAAACTCTAATTGCCTATTACTGTTTTATGGTAAGATTTCATCGGTTTTTGTGCATTACTTGAGGCCATTTGTTTGCCTAGTCATAGAGGGGAAAGTTGCCAAGGATCTACAAAACATGAGATATGTGCGCTTGGGAGAAAGATTTCTTAGTCTGCAGTGCACCGCGCTATTGTGCAAAATCGTCTCTAGAAGCTGACAACCAGACTCAGCCCTAGCCACCTCCACTTTTCCCCCAGTTTTATCTCTCCATATACCTACTTGGCTAGAGAAGGGAATGCAGGGGGTGGAGGTCTAACGGTATCCCTCTTCTCTCTCTCTGGTACTTGCCGAATAGTAAGCGAAAATAGGAATTTTGAAATAACATTCTCTAGTAGCACTGAGGATTTGCTTTTAAGATGCTAATGTTGGAACCTTTTTAGAGAGAAACATATTTAAGATGTCAAATGAAAAAGTCACACGTTTATGCATAATTTATTCAGCAAGTAGAACGATACTAAGTTATCGGTTGGCCGATTCTCCTATAGAACAGCATGTAGGCACACTCGAGCCCCTTGAAGACGTATTTGAAGTTTTCGCAACTAACTTCTCTCACTACGTCATCATTAAAGTCGAACCACTTCCCATATACAACAGGATTTTCGCCATCACGAGTCAGCCTCAGCGCTTCACATGGTGTTTGTAAGTTCTCTTGACTTTCTTCACCACTCAGTTCACTTTTCTGTGAGGCACTTGCAAGATTAGCACTCTTATGATATCTATGCAATAGAAAAGAGTCCTTTATTTGCTGTGCGGGCGTTGGGGTCACGGACTTGTCATTTTCAAGCACCGGGGTGGATGTCTTTGTTGGAGAGACTCCAACTGATGCTTTTGAAAGATTTCCAGTTTTAACGATTTCAGAAGCAGAAGATTTCGATCTTTTGGGTGTCTGGCGGAACAGTCTTGACCGCCAGGCTTCAGTGTTACACGAAGGCGTACAAGACGAGCATTGTGATTGTGATTTCGTGAGGCTTCCTGTGCTTTGCTGCTTTGATGCTGAGTTATCGTCATTATTTCCACTTGTGGTGATAATCTTCTTCTTCATGGAGAGGCTACTTGTCTGATCCGACTTCTCACTTACGTCAATATTTATTGTGCTACCAGAAGGCGATTTCAAGAGCTGCACTGACATTTTCCTTAGCTGATTTGACAAAGCATTACCAATTGGTCGTTCAAAAATTGGCCGATTTGTTTTCCTTTTTGGATAATTAATGGAGTCATTTTGTTGGCTGTAGGGAGTGGTAGCACTTCCGCTTGACCGCTGAGTTGAAGCTAGGCTAGCTTTCATGTTGTCAACCAGTCTATTGTAAGTCATCGACTTTTTCTTCGTTGAAAGCGTTTCGCTCCCCACTTTACCAGAAAACTGGCCTCTCACAGACGCACTGGATATAAAAAATATTTTATCACTTTGAATGGCTGGACGAAAATTCGGATTTATGAAAAAGACGCGTAAGCAGATCTAATTGGTAAATCATATTATTAACTGATAATGGCCTCTTGCGTTTTGATAAAAGAATCTTTTTAATTACCACTACTAATCAGCTGTCGAAAATGAATAATGCTGACGAGAATACCTCACTACTTCATCTATCAAAAATTACCTGCATAGATAACTACAAAATATCACATATTATTTTACCTACTAGGGTTCACTGCTGATGTCAGTGAGGTTGAAACGACACGTGTCTTTCGTCTGCTTCTTGCGCGATCAATGCTATCACGGGAAACGAAGGGTGCAGGGCTAGTCTCTACACCTGGGGGCATCTGAAATCTCAAATTAGCCGATGGTCCTGTTAGCCGGTTCAAAAACGCCGCCTGCTGAAATGGTCGAGGCGACTTTCGTACTGGTGGTGGGCGAGCATCAATAGCCGATGAGAGATGAGGAGAGATGTTTCTCCTTTCTGTGTGCCTACAAAAAGCCTCAAAAGGCCGTTGTTGCGATTGAACTCGCGTTCGCAGTGTTGCAGGATTACTGACAGGTGTGGTTGCATTTTGATGGCATGCGAAGAAGTGATTGGTGTTGGTTTGTACTTGCTCGACTTCCAAATTCTGCCCACCTTTTAAGTCGGATGGATGAAACTGCAATTAAGAAAATGCGCCTCATTTGATAATTTCAGCTGTAATTCCAAAGTGTCACTAGATTATACATTCGAAAAATTTGGTGGATGTAGAAGGTTAAGATTGTTCAAATCTCCGTCACCCAAGTAAGGGGCATTATTTGACCGTTCAATTAAGCCTTAGCTTATTTGTCAATGCATTCACAAATCTAGTTTTATCGAGGCTTGTGAGACGCATATAGCATTTTTGAGTTCGCTTAAATGAGCCAGAATTCATTAAAACTTTCTTGATTCGTCTAACTCATTAAGGATTAAAAAACACCCCATATTATGCATTTCAATTAAGAGGTTGAAATAACGCCTTAGAAGAAGTCTATTAAGACCATTTAAATATATGCCAGATTAATGATTAGCATTATAAAATGATTAAAGTGAATTTGGAAATATTTGATTAACCTTTTGAGTAGTATGGTCATCTACTTCATCTCCGATGTATCCATAGGGGTCTTTGATGTAGGCGTGATAGTGACCGCCACAAGCAGCGGCGCCAGCATGAATAACAATGGAAAAGAGGTCGTAGGTAACTGGCTAGTAAAGAGAACAGTTATTTTCAAAAACCGTCTTTATACTAGGCAAGTTTAAAAACAAATCACTCACCACTGCTTGCTTGCTTGCCAAGTACGTAGTCATGTCGAGGAGAATGGGAAAGCTGCACATCTTGTCCAATTTGCAGGCCTCCATAGTTTTGGGATTAAAGTAGAACCGGGACAGTGAGAGGGTTAAGATCGGTGGCAGGTCAGTAAATTTGCTCGTCTAAGTATTAAAATTTACAACGAAGGTAAATGAGTGACCAAAATGCAGAGGGCGAATCGCATACTACAGCCAACCGAGTGTTGGCATAAAGAGGAAAAAACACCATGACATGGCTCACTTTGGTGGCATTGACTCGGCTCTTGCAGTTTTCACAGAAGTACTGGTTTTCTCCAACTAACATCTCCGTTTGTGTGTGATAGTTCAGAGCATCTTCGATAGAATCGCAGTGAGACACAGAGAGATTAACATCCTGAAATTCATCCTAGACCGTATTAGCCAAACCCAGCCCATATAACCCACCCACATTTCGCTCACTAACTTGGCCACATGTGAGACACTTGATCTGTAAGTAAAGAAGGCATTAAGAAACTTAGAATTAAAAATGCAAACTGTTGTTCTGAAAACTCCCTTGTAAAGATCACTGATAAGAGTCGTTTCTGAAGTGTCTTTTAAGTTATTTTCCAATTGTTCAAATAATAGGCGGTTGAGTTCCTGAATATCTTGATGAATTAGCACCTAGGAAGGTGTGTCAAAGAAGAATAATTGCAACTTCGTCTGAGCTCCATCCAAAACTGTCAGTCAGAAATTTGGCCGAAACAGGAATACCATCTCCTTGTAAAAGGTTTGAAAAAAGCGCCAAGAGTTCTTGTAAAATCTATACACACAAATGAGACAACACAAAGAATTAATCAGCTTACCCTTTTGAGTTGAGTAACTTCGGTCTTTTTGGCCATTAAAAAAAGCCGACCTATAAGTAATTGTTGAGATAGGAATACAGCATGATGAGAGTACATGATGTGCTCTAAGTCATTCCAACTCACTTGTCAGGTCAGGTGTGTGTAGTAAGGTTTGCAAAAGCGTATTTAAGTAGCATGTAGCTCCCTGATTAGCTATTCCACTTATCCGTTTTCTTGGTGCTTCCTTCCACGACCCAATTGCATTCACTATCTGCGCCAGATGTGATTCATCATTTCGAGATTGTGTCGTATTAATTTGGGCCATGTGTGCACCTCACAAAAAGCATTATTCCAGAAGACTCTTGTCGGGTAGGTTGTATTTTTTTTTTAATTTCTGTTTTAGGGGAGAATACTAGTGTACAGCGTGACACCCCTTCAAATGTTCGCCGACCGCGTGGAATCGATCTGTCCGGGTTGGCATTGATCCCGCCGTGTGCCCGGGGTTGGCACAAAAGGCAGTCGCAGTCATGTCTGATTAGGTGCTATGACTGGCGTCCACTTTGTCTCCATAATGCTGTTCTGTAGCGTCCCGGGACTCCCTGAAGACGAAAGGTGTCTGGGCTATTGGCATGGCCCAAAAGGCCAGCCCACCCAGCGAGGTACAAGGGGGCTAATTGAAAGTACAAGAGTGGTGCCTCACTAGCGCCGAGGGATAAACCACTATCGTATTACATAGCCTTCCTCCTCTTTTGAGCGTCGTCTCCGGCGCTTCCACAGGTCAACCTCCCGCGTCAGCCATTACAACGTAGTCGGTGCAGTAAAGTAACATCCACGAGCCGACCGTGCCAGTCACCAAATTAGCGCGCAACTGAGGGGATACTTAACCTCAACGTCACTGATCCCTCTTGACAGCTTGACTGGATCTGGGGTTTCGTCCGGTCTAGGG
>NW_020170398.1:691746-720459 GCF_000524195.1 Echinococcus granulosus
CCGCCCCACTAAGACTTATCACGCAGAAGTGAAATATCAGGATACATGTCCTCTAAGATCGGGTTCGCTTTCCGCTGCCACCAATGTAGCGTCCCGAGACTCCCTGAAGACGAAAGAAGATACAATACTCGGACAGAATACATATATTCAGCACGGAGAAGGTGTCTGGGCTATTGGCATAGCCCAAAAAGCCAGCCCACCCAGCGAAAAAGTGGTGCCTCACCAGCGCCGAGGGATAGACCACTATCGTATTACAGTTCTCCCCACTTTATTTCATTCAACACTTTTTAAAAAATTTAAGCTCATCTGGTTGATGGTGCAATCAAGAAAATCTCAAAGGTTAGTCCACCAAAAGACTGCTATTCTCTCGTGCGCGTTATTCCTTGCGATTTGCTACATTATGGTTAACGTTAGAAAATTTGTTTGAGCAAGTTTCAGCTTCGAACTCTATTAAAACATCTACGTCGTTATTGCTGGATTACTACGTGGCGGCAGGAACCACGTTCCGTGATATGCTTTTGACGCTAAATCGGTTTCGCTACTAAATTTTTACTTTCAGTGGGTCAAGTATTGTCACTTCATTGGTTGATTTAAGAAATAAATACATCGCTGGATCCCACAACTTAATCTAGCGTGGAAAGTTGCTAACATTTAGTTTTGTGCTTCACCAAGTGTAGTCTGTACATTTGTCGCTACAAAGAGGCAACAGTTTCTCGGTCATCCAACTACTCGCTATTGATGCGGCGTGCCAAATGTGTCTTGAATACATAATGTGGTTGGGAGGACAGGTTTTGTACCAATTAACAGAATTACTTTTCCTGATCACTTCTTCATCATTAAATAAAATTATGGAGTTATAAGATTTGTCCCCTGCAAATCATTTCTCATTTCGTAGTCACACGAACGAGACTTTGGGCGACAACTGACTCAACATTTTAACCACTCGAAGCAACGCAAAATCGAGAATTAGTCGAGTATCTGAATGTATTCTGCTGCACAAAATCACACAAGAAAAGCCAATACCTACCTTTACCAGGACAAATTTCTATGATAATAGTAACCCCAAAATCAGAAGAGTTAACCATACCAATAACTTTCACTTATCTGTCATTCGGGGTCAAAATAACCCATTTATGGCCGAGGCTTCTAGATCGATGGAAATGGATCGGGGACACGTGGTATCACCACGGTGCAGAGATGCCACCAAAGTCACGAAAATATCTAAATAAACTTGAAAAACTCACACGCAAAGATGCGCGCCAATTTGACAAAGAGATGGCTCTCTATATGGAGCAAATCACTGACTTTCAAAACTTTGTCGATCGTGTTGATGATTGGTACAACAAGAATGAGAAACGCTACCTAAAATTCATGTCTCTGTATGGAGAAGATGTAATCTCTGAGACCGAATTCAAACTCGCCTTCCGTAACTTACGGGCACCGTTTACTGCACCGGAGGAGCACATAATCTGTAGAATGATTGATCCTGAGAAGACTGGACAAATTGAATATGCTAAACTGTATGAGGGGATATGGAAAGCACTAGCCAATAAATATGTCCAAGATGATGATCCAAATGTACTAGATTTAGAGCGACCTGACCAATGGCTGATGGCTACGTTCAAGGTACCCACTTATGAGCCCTTGGATATGCCAACCACTTTCGAAGCGTTGATCACTCAGGACCACACAGGTCACATGCTACGTGAGCTGATCCGCATGAAAGTGCCTCATTTAGCAACTAAGGCTATTGTTGTTTTCACCGAAGCCAGCAAGTACACTGAGTCACTAATCAAGTGTCAGCAAAAGTTGTCGGAATTCAACTTCACCGGAGGACCAAAATGTGCGCCGACGGAGATAAACCTTTACTATGATTATACAATGGGGAGAATCGACTGTCCATTACTGGGAAACATTTCCTACTATGGACCAGATCAGCCACAAAATGGCTCCTCACAAAGCTTTCAGAACTCCTACTTTGACTGAAAATTTCACACGAATGGCATTATTGGTGAAGTAATTCTAGTAATCTTCTTTAACAGTGTCAATGGCTTACAAGCATATTCTAAGCTCTCATGAAGAAACATGAACTTGGAGCTATTTAGCCTTTCCAAAAAAAGAGCCGGCTTATTTCAGAAAATATTATGTAAAATTAATTCAGCCAGATTGAAGCTCATTTCCAAAAATGGCGGGGCGCTTGATAGGGAGACCCAATTTATTGCCCTTAAAATAACCAATTCTGCTTAAAATTGTTTGTCGCTCCCAAGATGCCATAAAAGCACAAATCGCGGTCAATATTATTGCGGCTAAAAATGATGATTTAGGGCTTACCGAATTCACAAAATAATGCAAAAATATTTGTTTAAGTGTCAATTTTGCGTTTTATTTTATTAAAAAACGCCACTGTCATAAAATGGTTTTATAAATTAAATGGTTTACATCCTTCCAAAGCCCCGTAAACCTCACTCTAAAGGAAGATTGAAAACTGTCAGTGAATACTACCATAATTTAAATAAGAAGGTGCTTTTGTGAATTTTTTTCTAATTATAGTATTAAAAATGTTTATTTTCATAGAATTTTTTTGGTGTTTTAATAATCTATTCCTCTAGAGCGGCCCTCAAGATTCTGCTCAATCATCATTTCTCCGAATGTTCTTAACAAAACTGAATATGATAGAGGCGTGAACACGTTTTCTCCAGATGGAAGACTCTTCCAAGTAGAATATGCTATCGAAGCTACTAAGGTAACGCCACTTTTTTGCACCATTACTTGTTAGTTGGGATCTACCGGCATTGGTATCAAAACAAAAGATGGGGTTATACTAGCTGTTGAAAAGAGAATTAATTCTCCTCTCATTGTGACCAATAGTGTGGAGAAGATATTCAAAATTTCTGACAGGATTGGTATGTTGTAGTAGACATATGAGATATCTATGATATTCTCTTTCTTGTCAGATTGATATTCCGCTTTCCGAAGCGGTCTGATTGTTTTAACCACTAACTGAGTATGTGTCCCACACCTGTAATGAGTCGGTCATTATTTTCCGTTTTGGTGAGTTCTGGTTCATTCTAGCATTATTAGTTTCGAGGCATTTAGTTCCATTTGCGCGTCTATATTCTTCCGTCATAGCATCGGTTTATTTGTTCTGATGTTTTTTATCAGCTTGTGCCGTCAGCGGTCTTGTTGCCGATGCGAGAACCCTTATCGACCGGGCTCGTGTTGAAGCCGCTCATCACTGGTTTGTGTACAACAGCGAAATGACAACTGAGGATGTTACCCAGGCTGTGAGTAAACTCGCTCTTGCTTTCGGCGACGACGATGCCGATGCGGGAGCCATGAGTCGGCCCTTTGGTGTTGCTCTTATGTTTGCCGGTTATGATGAAATCGGACCACAACTGTGAGTGGTCTATTTTTGTTTTGAGTAAATTATTCCTCTTTATTTTCTTGGTTCTTAAATGGGAAGACTTTTTTCGTGCACATTGTGAGTCGTTTAATTGTTTTACTCATTTCTTGTGAAAGCACGCATTAGTAGTGGCAGTGATCCAGACTCATTACATGACTCAGTCCTCATTACTTTTTCTAGTTTTAATTCACTTTTGAAATCAAAATTACGAAAATTGGTTCGCTTTCTAGCATCGCAAATTAGTATTTCTTATTGAATATCTGTAGTTGGTCTCGTACACAGTCATGTTGAAAAGTTATCTGTTGATGCGCAGGTTCCACATGGATCCCAGTGGTACGTACATCCAGTACGAAGCAAAGGCCATTGGGTCCGGCTCCGAGGGAGCACAGCAAGCTCTCCAGGAGGTCTTCAACAGGGACATAACGCTCGAAGAGGCGTGTGTACAGGCCCTCACCATCCTTAGACAGGTTATGGAGGAAAAATTGGACGCAACCAATGTTGAGGCAAGCCTTCTTTTCTCTATCCAGCAGATGGCTTAGACTCCCAATGCTAAGCGTTCACGCCTCTAGTGTCTTCGTTCCCACACGTCGATAGTCCGGACTAACAGAGGCGGCTTATTCACTATCTACTGTAGATTGTTGTCTCGTTTTAGATGGCGTCTGTGACCAGAGGCGGCATTACCATATTCGACAAAGGGCAACTGGAGAACGTTATTAGTCGGCTAAAATCGGTTGCATGAATCTGATACTGGTTTGCTACATTGTTTAAATGAAAGTCATTTTCACTGATCCCCGACTTATTTTTCAAAGCAAATAAAAACGGAGATAAATACTTTATACGGGTAATCCGGGCATCAGAGGCTGATGAAACATTTCGGCAACGCAAATGGGAGGGGAGCATTGGTGCAGCTTGTGACTGCGTCGTCATTCTGCGAAGGCCTCGTGGAGCAAAGTTCCTAGTGCGAAAATAACTTTAAATCTGTCTTTGCAGCAAGAAAGCATGGGCTTAGGTGCACTGGGAGGGGATGGTTACTGGTGTACGGGTATGCTCCTCGCTTTTCGGCTGCAAGTCTGTACAGTGCCGCAGGAGTTGGAATGAAAGACGAGTCGCCGCCATCTCTAGCATAAGCGATTCCGTATGGGGACGGGTGTGTGCATGTGTGAGTATCTAAATTTATGTGAGCAGTCGGTTACAAATCATGCTGGCCGTCAAAATTTGCAGGTGAGTGTTGTGAGGCTGAGGCAGGCGGTGACTGAAGGATGGCCCTCGTGGCAACACTTCCAGTCACACCAGAGCTGCTGTTGTGTCGAGGAAAGGTAACCATGAATGACCTTTTTAAAACTGCATCTTTCAAACTGCGTCCCCCGCAATTGCGCATACTCCTGTAGCGAGTCGTGTTAGCTCCCAATAGTGGTGCGCCGGGTTGGCTGCTTCTGCTGAGGCATCCGGGTGAATGTAGAGACTCTGAGCATATCAACGGACCGGCCTCTTTCTTGAGCTGGTTAATGCACGAGATCCAGGCGTTACGATCGGCTGGAGAAGGTGCTCGAATGATCCACTGTTTCACAGTGTTTGGACAGACAACAAACTTCTCATGATTCTCCACGTGGTTTCGATGGATGCGCATTCTACAGCGGATGCACTCAAGCGCCGGTGGAGGGGAACGGAGGTCTGAACATGGGCGTCGGCAGACCTCGCAGATGGTGTTCGTTATACGGAAGGTTATTGGTTGGAATGAATGACCTTGCCAGGAGATGTTGCCAGTGGCGTTGCCGCTGCCTCCCGAGACCGAACTTGTACTAGCTATGCTCATTAGATCGGGATCATTTGTGTTGAAATCTGAAGTTATCTTGTCTGAGATTATGCAAATTAGGCGAGAGGCGTCGTCTTCTGTGGCATAGGTAAGATCAAGCACGGTTCCTGGCCGCACGGAAAATATCTAAGTAGGAAGTGAAAATACAAAGTAATAGAATATGCATATTTGGCGATACGCCGTCCTGCCTACAAGCTGGTGACCTGAGTTCTCTCATGCCATTTTTTCTGCAGGCGCGTATTAACGGTTTCATCTCAAGCTAAGGTATAAAAAGGCTCACACTTGCTTACTTAAATAGAATAAGTAAAAAATCCAGTACCTTCTGAATTTGAATTTCTTCGCATGGCACCGAACCACGTTGGGGTTTGGAAGTGAAGAATGACACCGAAAAAGGGCAAATGACCACGAATCTGGGAATCCACGCTAGCCTCTTTTTGCCTTTAATCTTCTCGGGAAAATCGCAGACACCTTCGATAGCTGGAGGCAGGACCTGTTGGGTGATTAATTGGCCTTCGTCATCATTTGACAGGTCCTCACTCGAGTGACTGATCTCACCGACTGCAGATAGTGAAGACGGCTCCGCTACCATGCCCGTTAGAGACGAACTGCTGGACAAATCTCCACCAGTGCCAGATTTGGTAACATAGCACTCGTACAGTGTGTTCATCTGGGCGTCCATTCTCTCCAATTCCTGCTCAAGCATTCGATTCGACTCCGTCAGCTCTGCCATCGCCTTCGCCTTCTCCTCGTTGCCGTTTTTAGGCGATTTAAGGTCGACTGTAGGTCTGCTATTTCTTTTTGATGCCTGTGCTCTGCGTTCCGTAGCTGTTTCTCCAGGCTAGCCACTCTCGCTGCCTCGGTGCTCTTCTTCTTTTTACCGCTTGTTGGTACCACTGACGCGACTTCATACAACTTGGTGACAGTTTGTTCAAGTTTGATGTGCTGGATGTTATTCTCCTTGCGCAAAATCTGCAGCTGATCAGTTAAATTGGAGACACTATCCTCTAAGGCCATGCACCGCTGCCTCAGATCTTCCCTCTGCTCAGTCACTGTGCTAATCTCGCTCGCCTGGATGCTGACACGCTCCTTCAATCGGGTGACCTGTGTAGTAGCCTCCTTCAAATCGGTATCGTAGCTCTTTTTTAATCCATCCAAATCCACTTCGCTCATAGCAAGTTTTGACTCGAGACTAAAATTACACTCTTTTAACTCTTTGCATGAGGCCTGAACAGAAGTGAGGTGTGAGCGGAGTGACTCCATTTCAGCCTCGGCCTCCGCCAATTTGGACTTGTAGAGCTGAGAAAAGGTCTTGGCTGCCTGTAGCTGATCCAACAGCTCCCCCATCTCTTGGGCATGTAGTCGTCGTGTGTTAACCAACTCTGCTTCAGCTCTACACGCCTGCTGTCGCGCCTCCTCCAAATCCGCCTGTAGGGAGGTGTTCTCGTTGGGTGAACTGCGCTGCTTCATTTCATTCCCAACTGACAGAGAAGGGATCGCTTTCACGGAAGTCAGCTCCTCCTTCACTGCAGCTAGAGCTTTTCTCTCCAACTCCAATTCCTCCGCAGCGCTCATCAGTTCCGTCTGAAGACGATTCGCTCGCTCACAGAGAGTGTCACGTTCGGACTGGATGACACTAACTTGCGTTCTTGTCTCTTCACCCATTCGCTCAAGTTCGGCCCTCGCAGTCTGCAACTCAGCTTTCGTATCATCTAGACGTCTTTGTGCTTCATTCACGGCAATCTTGTCCATAGCTGCCTGTTTCTCGGCCGTACTGAGCTGAGCACGAACCTCCGCGAGTGAAGCCTTCATCTCGGCAGTATTCGCATCCCCATTGGCGACCATGGCAACCTTGGTCGAGGATTCGAGTCTCTGCCTCTCTTCGCGGTTAAACGTGAAGCCAGCGAACGCTAAATTATCCCCAGTAAAGTAGGCTGGCGGTCCAACCGATTTTTTTGCTGCAAAGGCGCCGGGAGTGCGTGGCAAGTTTGCTGGTGAACCGCTCGAGGAGTTCGACGAGTCGCCACAAAATTTCGCATCCGCACCGAGAATCTCCGACTCATCGAAATTGATGTTTGATGTATCCACATCGGAGGTGACAACTGGTTTGATAGGTGGTGCGATCGAGTGCAAATTCAGCCAATCAATGCTTTCAAAAAAGGGGTGTTGCTTCACCTCATTAGCGCCCCCATTAGAGCCTAATCGATCGTCTGCTCCTCGAAGGAAGTCCCGAATGAGACTCTCGAAATTCGCCGTAATCTCAGTGTCGGTGGGAATCTTGAGGGACTTTTCGTAGCCGAGGATGCGTGAGTATGTCTCCACCAGAGACTGCCCGTAAAAGGCGGTCTCACCGAAGAGCATCTCGAAGGCAATCACACCAAGAGCCCACCAATCACAAGCTGGTCCAATATAACCCGCTTTGGACTGACAGTTGAGCATCTCAGGGCTGATATAGTCAGGAGTACCGATGGGTGAGGAGCAGAAGTAGCGACCCTGAGAGTCAAGTCGGACACAGGAGCCGAAATCGGCAAGCTTGAGGTGACCTTGGGCGTCCAACAGCATGTTGTCCGGTTTGAGATCACGATGGATATAGCCGAGGTCATGAAGTGCTTCCAGAGCTAGTACAATCTCTGCAAGGTAGAACCGAGCCTGTTCTTCTGTGAAGGTGTCGTAGTACTCCAGCCAGTAATAAAGGTCACCCCCGGGCATATATTCCATGCATAAGTAGATATTCTCCTTGTCCTACATGGGTGTACAGGATTAGAATAGACATAATTCTGATCAACTAAGAAATAACGGACAAATAACTTCACTGGTCATGTAAACTTCTCAACACGCGACACTACTAGTGCTCCAAAGAAAGGCTCAAACTATTACTACTGCAGTCTCAGGCGCTTCAGTATAATGTTTAAATGAAAATATGTAAATATTAGCTACTTATGACTTGAGCTGTTTAAGCATTCTGATACATTAACACAAAGGATGAACAATTTCAATAACGTTGGATGAATTGCTACCTAAGCTAGCATTTGCATATGTGCACATACACACACACAAGCGCAACACAGAACAAGAAACGCGAAACCAATGTGCACGAACAAGACAGTTAAGTAGGCATTGAAATAACATTGGCCATGTATCCAACATTCTTTCTTTTGCGAAACAAAGGGTAAACTGGAAAAAGGCTTGAATAAAACAATAAGGATCGTTTACATGGCACATTACATTTAATTTGAAAGTCATGACAATTGGATTTATCAGATTTTCAAATCACAGTAGAGAAAATCCATTCCCTTTATGACATGTGAGAATGGCGAGTAAAGTGGGTGGATCATCAATTTGTCTGGTTCACAAATACACGGTTGAAGTTAACGCACAAGATAAACCAAGGGACATCCAAATATCACACCGAAACCGGTGTTGAGGCTGCTTCAAAAAGAAACCCACAGAGTATCAAAAGGTCTATTACCACAGCAATAAAAGCGTTCAAGCCGTAGAAAAGACCGATTGTGTGTTGCTCTAGTGGTATTTCTCTTTTCGTCAATATTCTGTGTGGCTATGGGGCCAGGAACCTGTGTGCGGAGGATATTACGCACAAACGCACAAGGAGAGGCTCTATGTACATTACCAACACAAATTTTTGTGCAAAAACAATAAAAAATGATCGTTTTCTTTCAGTTCTCGATCTTTAGGACGAGTACTAAGATATTCACGTATAGGGGTAAAAAGATGGTCTATCGGGATATGCAACCATTGCTTTACCCCATCCTAACAAAGCACTGATTCCAAGACAAACACATAAGCGCTGTTGCCAATTCAAGAACGCTGAGAGCAGCCGCTGCTGATTTACAGGAAAATGTAAATTTCACTAGGCCTTTCTCTACGAAGCAGTTACCGAAAACAACATCAAAAGCTCAAATGTGATAACACTGACAACACTAACGTGTGGTCTTGGTGACAAGTTGACATTTTTATAAAAAAGTTCCACGTGATGATTAGGCTTATTTAGCGTAGGTTAATTACTTGCATAGACGGTAATCCGTGATAGCATGACTTAGAAAATGATTAGCGGAAATGCGATTCAAAAAAAGATGCCTCAGCAAAAACTAGATAATAAGTCCATCTAACTTCAACACTCTCACACCGGCTAGTCTTTCGGCTGAACTATCTCTGCTCAACAATACGTGACAATTACTCCGAAAATCACTGAAGCGAATGATTCATCACGAGCGCTAAGTTTTTACATACAGCCATCGCCTCTAGATCACTCCGAGTCCGACTGGTGCAGAAGAAAAGCGAATGAGTGATTCCCAGGATTCTGTGATCCAAGTCTTATAGAGTCTTTGAAGGTCGAAATGCCTAACTCAACTTCAATAGAGCTAGGGAAGGAATTTTGATACCTTATTACCACGGAGTTAAAATACTCTAAGAATGCATGCAAGTAGCGCGTCTATGATGGCAGAAAGGGGAGAAGCTAGATCGACTGACAAAAGAATACGCATCCGTCATCGAACTTGACAAGGGTTAAGTAATAGAAGAAAGTCGAGCTGTCATTTCAAGGACTTGATTTCGTAAAATTCTCACACATTTGACACAGAGAAAAGAGGGGGAAAAATTGGAAATGCATTTTCTCCTTACAAGAAATATGCTAATACTTGAGAAAAAAAGAAAACAAAACAGGATGTACAACTTTAAACTTGTTTGCAATTCTGATTAAGGCGATTAGCAGCACGAGGCACGCTTTCAAATGTTGTTCCCAACATTGGTCATTTGTCAACCCGTGAAGGATGTATATAGGCTACCACAAGCAGATTCAAACATCAAAAAGGTTTATCTATGAAGGAGAGAGGGACAGGCTTGCTGTCAGTTGTTTTGGACAAATCAGTGGGTTTCCAAACGTCTAAGACAATAGGAACCAAAAAAAGCAAAGGAAAGAAATTTAACGGTAGGTTTTAACTGTACAACCGAGCGCACAGATAATGTCACCATTTGGTATTGCTGGTGCATGGCAATACTGAGATCACACAAAAAGGGGTTAACAGAAGTGGGTCAGTCTTGAAAACAAGGTCTCGGGTTTAACAGGGGTGGTTCTCATATCTACCGTATCAATGAGGTGCAGAAAGATAAGTAAAAACCTATGCATGGTGTAGCAAAAAATAAGAAGATAATAAATCTGAAAATTAATAGGACAATAAAAGGTTAAAATGGCTTTATAAGCATGGACCTGAAACTTGAGAATTGCAATTGATACATAACAACGGTAATTACAAGGACTTGACGCTACACTCCAAGAATCTAGCTTAGCAGCATAGTACTTGCTAAGAATACGCGTTTGTTGCACTCAAAGTCAAATTAAACTAGACCGTATCATTATCAAAAACATTACTTTTTAAAAAAGCTTTAAGGGAAATAAAATTGACTAAATTACCCTGGAAACAAGTACACGCAGTAAGTTGTGACTAAATCGACCCAAAACATACCGAGTTCAGCTAAAATAATGCATGGTCTACTTTATTGCAGTAGTTATTAAGCAAAAAAAACCATTTGACTATTCAAACCATTTTTAAACTGAAGAAACAAGCAAAAGGGCAATTATGTTGTAGTTCCCCCTCTCCAGCAACCTCAGGCAATGTAATAAATTGGAAGTTAAAAACAAACTATAAGAAAATAATATTTATAACCTGGGCGGTTAAATAAAAGTTAAGATATTGTTTATGAATTTGAAGGGCCCCAATAATTGTCTTAATAATGGATATAAAGATTCCTTCTTTCGTATTATCATCTGTGAATGAAATGCTGACCTTTTTAGTAAATGCCTGACTGCAAACGCCAAGTGGATGACATTTTGCAGCAAAAAGCGAAAGCTAAACGAAACTCCAAAAACTATTCAGTGTCATAGAAGTGTATTTTTAAAAAGAAAATAGAACCACCAAAGGAACAATAGAGAAGGGACAACTGCCATGGGTAAGAATTGAAGGAAAAATATTCAACCGAATTACCTCCGTTGAACTCAGGAAAGCAAAAGGCACCACCAATAACAAAGAATGCACGAAAATTAACGCCGAAAATTCAGGCCAAATTGGTTAGAATCGTAACAGAAGGTGAGAGGATGAAAATCATAGATTATTTTTACTACAGTAATAAAACTGAACCACACTTAATCATGTATGGGTCTCTTGCGTCACTGCCCTATAACGGAGCTATGAGAAAAAAAGTGGATGTCAGAGCCCGGAGAGTCTCCCCTGTACTCATAGCAGAAGCCGAACCGACAGGCGCTGTCGTAGTCGAGCCCACCGCCGTCATTTGTCTCTCGCCCATGCCCACAAGCCTTTTGTTCATTTGCGAAAAAAAAGCACCTCTTCCACTTAAGCAGACACGAAATAAGTTTTTTGAAACATAAACCTCGGAACAAAAAGCAGTGAGAATGACTTGCACTAACCCAGGAAGTAAGCACACCAATTTAATTAGTAATTTATTTAGTCTAAATTGCGGAAAAATTTCTTTTGAGGTGGGTGGGTATGAAAAGAGAAGAGATGGCGTTTTCTACACTACATTTGTCCAAAGAGAGCTTCCTTGTCGTCAAAATACTTCTAATCAGTGACATTTGCGAAGGAGGCCTGTTTTGTAGGCAAAAACAAGTCAGATATTTGCACAGAGCAAGAGCCAAAAGGCTCGTACACTTGTACCAAAATTATGCAAGGCAAGAGCAGTGCAAAAGCCCGCATAGAAGATGAAATAGAAATGGAATAGCAAATTCAATCTACTCAGAGCCCATTGCATTGAGAAAAAGGGATAAACAAGATAACAAAGAAAGTGCTTCGTTTTCTTTCAAATCATACAAACGTTCAGATTCTAACATAACTATGGCCATTAAAAGCAGGAAAAGGGAAATACCTAGTCTGCTTGTGTTCTTACTTGAAACAAATCCCTGTTTTAAATTAACACAACCAAAATTAATTATGCCTTCCATGCAGTTTGTGGTCATTTAATAAAGACTGCAGATTGTACAACGGATATATTTAGAGAAAGAGAGGGAGCAGGATAAATTGACTATTTAGTAATTACACTCATAGGAGGGAATCATAAAAAATGCATGCATCGTCTACTTTTGCCTTCTACATCAGTTCTAAATCTGGCCTGGTGGAGGCGAATCGACATTTTACACACGTAGGACGATGAATGCATGTGTGTGTGCGTGTGTGTGTGTGTGTGCATTAGAAAATATAACCTGTAAACACAGTGCGCAACTGCGGAGAATGAGACACTGCTAAAGCCTTGCTGGAACGCGCCTATGCGTGCGCAAGCCTCACGTGAAAAATGTTTGCCCTACTGTTGTTAATGCTGTAAGGACAGGTAATCTTATCAGCACAGTATATATATATCATCAGTCAAAAGATATCAAGAAAAGTGAGGCTCACAATTAAACCCTTGCAGTAAAATTAAGAACAATTAAAGTGACGTGGATTATTATTTGTGGTCAATCAAAAGCGAATGACGATACAAAAATGTACAAAATGGCACCAAGTTTAAAGTAATCGTTTCTAAGACTCCAAGAGAGGTGGTACTTTTGGTCCAATTCGTCTTGAAAACAGACAATGGGAATTAGGTTGCATAAGGGGTGGGAAAGAAGAAGAAAGAGGAGGGTGGGGGAGACAATGAACCGCTTTCACAGCCACTAGTTCGAAGGTATGCTAGCAGGAGTTAAATAACTGAGCCACCAGTGTGGTGATGAGTCGGAAAGCAGGATTGTTTTGTAAAACTCAAATTATCCTTACTGAGTTAAATACCGAAGCAAAACTGATGCGAATTTCAAATTCATCAAAGTAAATTTCAGGATCTCTTTGACAGTGTCCAAATCACACTGAAAAGAAGTTTTTTAAAAAAAGCAACACATTCATTACCAAAGCCTTTCCTGACCGGTTTAAAGTAACAACAATTAGCAGTAATATTTTATTATTACATTTCCCAATAATCTATTTGCAACAGCAACTTATCATGCCACATATTTGTGACGCCGAATTCAGAAAAGAATCTTAGTCGGATCAAAACTTCTCTTGTAGTGATAAGGTGGAGATGTGTCACATTTAGGCTTCTGTTTACAAATGATGCGTCACTTCCATCTCCATCGCCTGCAACAACAAGAACAGGTGTCGCAGTCTCCCTTAGAATAAAAACTATAATGAAAGCTACGTTGGTTTTGCTAGTCAAATGACTAAACCACCTTCAAATTTAACTAGAGGGACTGCCCCTTGATGCTGTACCGGTACAAAAGAAGCATTCATCTACTAGCATCTTCACTCAGAGAGTCTCTCAGTCACCCAAACTTGGTGCACAAATGTCAATAGTGAGTTTGGGGATTTAAACCAAATCACCTTTGAGTAGGCCCAATTTTCACATAAAGATTGAAAGTCGCACAGGCATTCCCACTCTCATCTTGCACAATGAGAAAGAAACGTAACGCTACCACTACACAGTGCACATTTGCCACTGCAAGTACCCATAGGCATACAGAAGGAATCCCACAATTCCAGAAAACTTCGATTTGGGGTAAAAGTTGTATCTCAGTTACTGGCAGTCAAGCTTGAGGTAACCGAAAAGGCCAGCGATTAAAATTAGATTATGATCGAATGCAAGAGAGTATGGAGCTTCTGGTGTTTCACTCGTTCCTCGCCTTCTCACGCCAAGCCAACGATCGCCGTCATATAAGACTAATCGTCCTCCGTTGTCAGCCCACTTTACATGCGGACATGTACAGCAAGTGGAGAGCGGGAGAGAGGCAGAGTCAAAACATACCAAAATCCTTCACACAGAAGGCATAGTTACCAGTCTGCACAGTAAGATAAACAAACTGATGCGCGATGATTAAAGTATGGCTACAATCTTGCAATTTAGGAATGAAAAGTCAATCGAAATTTACGAGGGGCAAAAGGGATAATCACTCGAGAATTGCCAGTATGTTGTACAGCAAAAATCAAGTATTATCACCCATTTTAACTGCTACACTGTCGTGAAAACGGATAACAATGGAAGCAAGCGCTTCCAGAATTACCCACATTGGGTAACATCGCGCCCAAGCACATGGAGCAAAACGATCCACTACGAAGCAGTGCGATGTACTTGCAGAATCATGTTGTGCATGAGAATAAGTTCAACAAGTACAATAACCTAGATAGCAGTATTCCTCTGAGATTTACATGCTATACACTCCAGAAATGGGTTTTAACGGTGATAATGCGTAAGCGATGGTGGTGACTCCAAAGTTTTGTACAAAAGAGGTTGAACTGGGCATTAATGCGTGCGCCTATATAAGTATATGAATATGCCAATGATTTGCAGGCTCAAGTGAGCTCGTGAGTAGTTTGATGGTCAAAAGACGGAGTTGTTCAATCGTAATTTCACAAACTCTCGCCCACCCACTCATTTTCTAAACCAAGTACATTCGGATGTGCAGATTTCACCAAACTCACTTCCCTTGCTTATGATTTGATTTGATAGCGGCTGACCCCATAAAATGTTTATTAAACAGCAAAATCTATGTGTCCAATTAAATTCAATGTTGGACGAAGGGGAACCAATAGAGAGGAAGGGAACAATGCCAAAAAGAAATGTCAAAGTGGTTTTGCGCAACGAATGGGAAACGAGCCAGCATATCAACCAATCAACGTCCATTTCTACATGAACGGCGCGAAAGTAAGTCTTACGAATGTTGCAGCTGCTTACTGGTCTCGAAGAGCGCACATAAGGTTCTCAAACAATCGTGAAGCTTTTTTAAGGGCCTAACCTATGACATGCAGCTAATGTACCGATTCTGGTAAGTAGATGTCATTTCCTCCTCATCTCTTCACAGCGTCATGAGCAATTGAGATAAACCAGAGCCCGTCCTTTGTTATTTTAACAGTTTTAAATATTATGCGCATACCACAGTAGCTTATGAATATATGGAAAAGACCATGATTGGAAGAGAAAAGTGGCATCATAATTAAAATGTCTTTTTGAAGTTGCATAATTGCACGCAATAAAACGTTTTTCGCCTTTGAACTTAAAGGGGAGAAGCCACCCCACAGAAGTGAAATTAAACACATGAACATGAGTGTAAATGTGTACTCACAGTAAAGAAGGCGTTTATTCTGAAGCTTTGACTTTTGCTATAATACACCCACGCCCCCATAAGTCCTTTTACTGAGATCCTGATTACACATGAGCACCGCGGCTCAAGGGCAGCAGTAAAACCAAATTATCAAGAGTGAGGAATGCGTTGAGAGGTGACTTTGACTTTGACCGAAATCTGCATCCTACGTAACCATTCGCTAATCATTGTGAGCTATGGAAGATTTGACAAGCGTAATTACCAATTTAACAAACAAAACAACCAAGGCAGGATTTGCATTCTGGGACAAGTTTCACACTGAACGCATGAACACACCCACTGAAATACTACCATTGTACGGGAAAGGCATCGGGTGCACGCCAAGAATGCATTAATAGCAGTGCAGCATAAAACTGTCAGCAAAAGTCTTACGTCAACAAGGTCACAGTTGAAGTTCAACTGTATATCTAGCTGCGAAAATAGAAACGGTTGAAACGGCTATTTAAAACGCACTAAAAGATACGAAATACGCAAGTAAAAACACATGCAATGAAGCCCTTTTTTCAATTAGCAAAACATACATATATACATTGGGTTAAATATTTCAAATCTAAAGAACGAAAGACACAGATGCAGTATCATTCATGTGGTCCATGTTTTGTTTAATGAAGCAATCGATTGCATACATGATTGAGGTAATATGAACGTACCACAAAAGCCTGATGACAAGTGACGAGCCACTCACTGGTCGCCTTTACCATGATGTCGCGTTCCTCCCAGTAGCCAGATTGCGAGTGATCGAGAAGGTGCTGCTTGCTCATCGTCTTCATTGCATAGACTCGACGAGTGGCCTTGTGTCGAACGAGCTGAACACGACCAAAGCCCCCTTGACCGATGACTTTGACCAGTTCGAAGTCAGTGAATTTCGTCCGCTGGGAGCATATAAAGTTTGCTAATTCTGAAAATCTTGAAAAAGAGACGCCGAATCAACCTGAGAACATGACATTGGGATCACCAATTTGTTGTGTCCGCTAATATGAGCCGATTTCACCACCGTGTCCTTATAGAAACAGGAAAGGCAGTTCACGTTTGGGTGGAAATAAGGGGCCAAAACAAACGTAAACGAGGAAGAGTGGCACTAATGCAACTAATATATAGCCACCTCATGCACAAAACCGTAATCAAAATACATCGTTCAATAGCAAAATCTTAAACAAAGCAAACTATGAACACAAGAGCGGTTATAAAAGTGTTATAAACAACAAATCAAAGGGAATGCAAGCGATTAAAACATAAACTATCTCACGACACTCATATTTATTCCAATCGTATGGAATCAAATGAGAAACAATATGTTCTCACAAAAGTGCAAATTTTACAGCGGAAGGTAAATAATCCCCAATAACAAAGAAGAAACTAGACTAAAGGATAAAATGATGCATTGGCAGAATGGAATAAGTTACATTACAAACATGGGTTGTCAAGTTCAACCCAATGGCATTAACAAACCTTTGGACAAATGATTGTATAGCCCTGGAATTTTTGGCTGATTGAAAATTGCAATCCCAGACAAGGGCAGCAACAACATCCAGTACGTTCTCCACATTGCTGTTTGAATACGGATCACACAAAATCGACCTCAACGATGGCGTAGCAAAGTGATTCGCCATGCCTTAACGAGAACACGCCCAACACGAAGATCGGATCACGAAAGTTCAATTAGTCGCGCGGATCTTATAAATAAAACTATTGACGAATGGCACTGAAGTGATAACCATCGTCAATATCTACATCATTTCTCACATCACTTCATTTTTTGAAAGGCTTTTTAAAGCGCCTTAAACTTTGCAGTGAAGTTTTATAATCTAATTTTAAAACAAATTTAAGTTTATTTATGTACGTTGTTTTGTTGTATTTTTCAACATATTTGTAAAACAATAATTTCCTTGCATGCTAAATTTTTACATGTACATTTAAAGGTCAACTCTTATAAACATTCAAAGGTTTGTTGTTTATAAATGCGGTGCACTTTTGAATGGACGTCATACGCCCTCTACCTTAGCCTTATTGGCCCGATTTGATTTACAGATATTCCCTAATGACAACTTTATGGTAAGGCTCTCGAAACACGCTCTTTTGAATCGATTAGGTAGTCAGTTGGCTTGCGCACTATGATGTTTAGTTGATTGACTGCTTCTATGTGTTTGTAGGATCCGCCACAAAAGAAGGTGATTTATATTAACGAGAGAGAACTTGCCAATCTTCCAGACGGCGCTTCTGTGTATGTGCTCTCTTCGTCAAATGACTCAGCAAAGACTCAGGAACCTTTGCTACCAACACCTCCCAGCACCTCACTTCCAACGTGGGCTCTGCCTTCTCCCCTTCCTCCAGGATTCCAATTCCAGTCCTTAATCCCTCTTATTCCTCTATCTCCTTTGTCTTTCTCGACATCCTCTTCATTTTTGCTTGATTTCTGCCCTCCGCCTCTGTGCTTTCAATACCCACCACCGCCACCGAATGTCCCACTTTTTGCGCCTCCTCCGCCGCCTCCATCAGCACCTCCGAATCAGCTAGCTTTGAATCCCACGGCTCTCACTCCTTCCAGACAAACGAAGCCTTCTTGGTTTGTTTTAAAGTTCGCATTGGTTTGCGTTTAATTTGACCGTTTCGATACCCATGAATTGCATGCTTTCATAGCATCCAATTTCTAGAATTATTTTATTGTTCATTCTTCGTTTTGTCGACGTACTTATGGACTTTATTCTACTCTGTCAACAATAGTGTTTTCTTTGAATCTTTTCAGTAGGCTGTTAAAGGCCAAATTTGTACCGTGCCCTTCATCATGGTAATAGTTTTGTTAATTTTTTTTATCTTCATAGTTCTCGCGACGTTGACAATTCCTGGCGTGGAGGAGTTGTTTTTCCGAATGTTTGGTGTACGCCTGCCACTGAATTTTTCGAGGTTTTATGTGCTTCTAATTCACTTTCCAATTTAGACAATAGGAGTCTGTAAATTTGCTACGCAGCGTATGATTGAATTAGAAAATGACTTCGAAAATTACGTATTAAAACGACGGGAGAAAGCACTGGCCGGATTCCCACCTGTGAATACGGTGCGTCCACCTTTGAAAAGGTTGGGAAGTGTTGATATCGACCATGGCAATCATTTTCCCGTGTTGTCGAAGAATGGGCGTAAGCGCCCGAATACTAAAAAGTCTGGCATCTCTTCAGAACCTTCCATAGAGGTGATTAGTGTTGTGTAACTCATTCTCCTAGTTTTCGACCTCTCATTCTCATCTATCCTGGTTCATTTGTAGCTTGGTAGTGTAACACCAGACCACCTGCTAAATGTGATATCGGGCAATATGAGCTCAGCTCATCAATCAGAGGTTCTCCAGCCCCATTCTCTTGATGACAAATTAGGGCAACAAAGGGTCGAGATTTCACATAAACTTGCCCATCCGCATCGCCTGCATCCTAGCATTTGGCATAATGAACCCGGCGAGCATAACAGTGGGCCAGCATGTTCGTGCAAATCCAAGTACCGGATCGGACCTCTGCATAATCAGTTTGAAGGTGAAACGGTGCGCATCAGTCATATCTTACTTTATGTCAAATGTTCAAGCCTATTTTTTGCTATCACCGCGCTGATCTGTTGGTCTCAGGAAGTACCAAGATGTCAATTGGAGTCAAACAACCGGGATCGCTTATACCACTATCGTGTAATGGTCACCCCGACTACTAACTTTTTCGATAATAAACCCTCAGTCATTCCTTTCAACGGCAACGACTACCTCTTTGACGGCTACTCCATTTTTCTTCACTCCCCCATTGATAATGTGAGTGATTGGCTGTCTATTTCCGTCCCTAACATTCATCGATAGTCTAAAAGCATGGCCATTTCCAGCTACCTCCCTGTCAGCTTCTGCGTTTCAACTTGCTCTACGAGTTCGTTCATTTTAATGAAGAATTTCCTGAGGTGCGTTTGGAGTTTTATAGTGATTAATTTTATTTAAACACGTCTAAGAGCTTACCTATTTGTTACGCCCACTAGAATTTCACCGTGCGTGCGTTGGATATGCTTACAGAGTACGTATTTAAGGAGTTGCTGGAGTTATTGGACCTCAACTGGCGACCCCATGGTGTTGACACAGGATGTCCAGTGGTGCATCTTCTGCCACGATTCGTACGGCGATTGGAGAACTCGGGAGAGTTACTCTCCGCTGATGCCATTCTCGATTACTGGATGCGTCAGACCCAACTACCCCTCATACCAGCCAGCGACTTACCGACAATCAGACGTATGCCGAATTCCGAATGGTCTGCACACATTGATGACCTCAGGGGCACACTCGCATGGAAGCCCGGAGCTGTGAGCTCATATAGTGTTATCTTTTTTGGTGTCTGAAGACTTGACAAGGCATGCTAGTCTTGAAATAACCTTGTTATAAACACGGGGAAGCGTTATGGTGGCATGAACAGAGCGAGGGTAGTTAACTAAACAGAGTTCGCTACCAAGCTCACTCAACTTTTCTTTTTTCAAGTCGATGACACAAACTTGTGACATATGCTCTTTATCTGTTTCTGATAACTCCTGGTTGCACTGAATCGTGTTATAAAGGAAATGATTGAGTTGAAAGTGCTGAAATGAATAACACAATACAACCTCTGCTCTGTGGTGGTTCACTTTTCCTTAAGGTCGAATTGATGTGTTAAACGTCACGTATCAGTAGTGAGTACATGAGCGCCATTGGAATAAGTCTTCTCTCGTTCATTTTAAGTCTTTCTATAGCGTTCTTACAATTTTGACACGTGAATTTCTGGAAGAATTATCGAATTTTGTCTTATAATATCCTAGTAATAAGCAGGAACAGAAGCACAAACAAAGAATGCAGCTTATGGGGAGAGAGAAGCTGTAGACTATGATCAAATAGTACGTTAACCAAATTCAATGAAGTGACACTAATGATATCTTGTCATTGTTT
The DNA here is from genome assembly GCF_000524195.1 of Echinococcus granulosus. Taxonomy (NCBI): domain Eukaryota; kingdom Metazoa; phylum Platyhelminthes; class Cestoda; order Cyclophyllidea; family Taeniidae; genus Echinococcus; species Echinococcus granulosus. The sequence goes on from NW_020170398.1 coordinate 712,031, forward strand.
TCTTTTTGATTGCTTAACATGAGGCTAATGGGACGTAATTTCTCCTATTCATAACCATTTCTGATACCGGTTTAAATAATTTTTTGAATCGTACTTCTGTCAGATTTTATTCGCAATATTAGTGTAGTTTAGAAGACCAAAGTCAGAAATTCCTATCATTTTCATAATTTTACTGTGCTAAATTGTTCATGTAAACTAAGCATCATTTTACCGCATCAAAAATGTGCCTTTTGTGATTTTGACCTCTTTAAGACGACGAACATTTATCAGGAGTAGGAATGACATTAATGACATCCCGAATGGTTGCGGTTCGACTGGTCTGCTTTCGGTGCTCTTGAGTGCCTTGCTAGATTTGGAGTTTTTTTCCTATGAAACATTCTCGATCATCGTTACTCGCGGCGCCACCGCTTGAACAGAATAAAGGTGCTCCTAAGATCCGGCGCTGCTGGGATAATCCTTTGCTTAACTTCCGTTTTTTTCCAGAAACCTCCTGCAGTTCGAATCGATCAACTTGACCGCCTATCGTCATATTCTTCGACCTCTTCGTCCTCGATGTCGTCTTCTTGTGCAGCCCGACTGCCTACTTTTCCTATGCTTGTACATATGACGTTTACCCCGATGAAACTAAGCCTTTCCCGTGACCCACAGTACAAATCGGTGCTTAAAAACTACCTTAAATTACTATACCTCATAGTCAATAAACCTCGTATATCGGCTGAAGATCGGAATCAACTTGCGGAATTGACTAATAAGCTCGATTCTATGGACCATTCTGGGTGAGTTGTGCATTTGTTGGTCGAATGCTACATAGAAAACCATTGGTATTCTACGGTCCTTTTCCCACAGAGTACATCGCCGTGAGATAACCGTAGAACTAAGCAGCGAGGGCTTCTACAGAACAGGAATTCGTCCCGATGTGGCCCAATTTGCCCTCAACATGGCCTCCTTTGTAACTCACGTTCGATGCATCATGTCACTCAAGTCGTTGGAGGCGCGCCTGAATTATCAATTCAAGGACAAGTCTATCCTTCATGTATCTTTCTGCTGTCATTTTCTTACCATTTGTCTGACGCGTTACCGTCGTTTTTTTTTGTTTCTTTAACAACATACCGATAGCAAGCCCTAACCCACCCGTCCTACCGCAGAACCGATTTTGGCACCAACCAGGATCATTTCCAGAACACTTTAACTAGCTGTGGTCTTCGCACTATTAAGTATGGAGACAAATTGCAGTTATATAAGAAATGGCGCAAGAAGGGTCTCTCCAAAATGATCCAGGTGATGTCTTTCATGCCAAAGCAACACGAAGAGCGATCAAAAATTTATGGAAACGAGCGTTTAGAGTTTTTAGGTGACGCTGCTATCGAAATCATCGCTAGGTAAGTGAATTTGTGGGGTAATTACTCAATAAACACGATTTTAACCTAGCTTATGTTTCCTTATAAAGATGTAGGATTTTTGTTATCCAATGAGGTCTCCTATTATCTTCATCCATTTCTGTAATAGTTTGGTACATCAATTGAACGATCAGCAGGGGTCCCTTTTGTTTCAGATTTCAATGCACCTTTCGATTGCTGTCATAACTGTCACTTGTTCTCTTTTTCCAGTATCCACCTTTTTTTCATGTTTCCTGATCTGCCTGAAGGCAACCTGGATGCATATCGTCAGGCCTTGGTACAAAATCAACATCTGGCTGACCTGGCATTGGCAAGTTTATCCTTTTTATCTCGACAACCAGGAACATGTGTGTATGATTGGCTTGAGATTGCCACGAATCAGCTAAACTTTAGGTCTTCTTCCTTTTCGGACACAAATTATTGTTGGTTACATAACTGCTTTCCCACTCAAGTAATAATATAAAAGTGTTCCATTCTTCATAGGCGTCGTATCACTTGCATAAACCATTTCCAAGCAGAAAAGTGTTCAGCTATACTTCTTAACACGAATACTTAGAGCTTGGTTAAACATGTTTCTCATTTTGTAGACTTTAGAATACATGAGCATTTTGGATATTAGTTTCATTGTCTGATGAATGTTTGTACCGGTCTGACCAAATTGCCGACAGCACTGCCTCCTAGAATCATGCTTCCTTTTAAATCTTTTTATTCTAGCGTCTTGGACTGCACAAGCACCTCTTATACACTCATAGTGTCGATTTCTGTCACGATTCGACCTACGTTTACGCCCGTTCTGACGCTTTTGAGGCCGTAATGGGTAAACTCCTGTTCTCTCTTCTAATTATCTAGCCCCTCCTGTTTCAGCATTTAGTCCCTCGTATTTTTATTTCTTCCCCCCCCCCCTCCTCTTTAGCGGCTCTCGCTCTCGATGGCGGTCTAGAGGCTGTAGATCGTATATTCGGTGCTGTTCTCTTTGGCGATTGTGAACGCATCCATCGGGTCTGGGTTCAGATTCCGCCACATCCTCTGCAAGCGGAATATCCTGATGGTGACAGAGAGTGGGTTCTCAAGGTGCCTATGTTCAAAGTTAGTTTGCGTTTCCCTTATGAAGAGGACGAACTCGTTGTTTCTTAGGTGTACAAATCGCAATATTTTTCACTTAGTCCATTTCATTCTGCATACGCATACTAGCAGCTTAATTGGTTGCTTTCGATGTAGCTTTATTAGATAAATTGGCATTGTTAATGAAAGATTGAGGCTTTTGCCGTCGCGCGGTTATTATTAACAAATATTTTACGCGCGCTACTCGCTAAATTTTAGTCAAGCGTGGTTTTCGTTCAATTAAAACTTGCAATACTGTTATTAAATGAGTGGGTGAATTTGTGGTAAGTTATCGTTTCCTCTCATTGCTTTCACACACGGGGCATCTGCTGTCAGCTTTCTGACGTTTAACCGGCCACGTCTCAAAGTTAGACGCCAGTTTGTTGAACTGCACTGGTTCCCCCTCCTTTCTTTTTATTCCACACATAAGCATGCACAAATGTTCAGTTTTGAAAACTTCATGAACGTTTGCCCTTCAGATTGCACATGATGCAGACGCGTTTGTGCAGATGCATCGCTGGGTAACATCTGTTGGGCTTGATCAACTCATGCTTTCATTTCTTTCTTGTTCCTCATACGCTGTACGCAGGTTTTATCTTGTCAGTGACTCAAAAATTCAGTGGTTTTACTTTTTAATGTCTCTTTTCGTGGCACTTCGTTTTTGTCTGGGGTTTCGTTATTTTAATTTTTCTTCACTTAGAAATTAGTTGATCTGGAAGAACGTTTGGGCATCCATTTTAAGCATTTACGCGTCCTCGCCCGTGCTCTGACTGTACGTAAAACCGGATATAATATATACACTCTGTAAGTTTCGTTTAGTAATTTAGTTGTTCAGTTTTCTTTGTTTTCATTTGAGCTTGATTCGGCAGTTTTGAGGTTATGCTGTTCTTCTAACTTCGTATATCCATACTCTCACAACTTGTGCTTGAAATGTTCTCACGCGCCGTGTTTTAAGGTCACATTGGTATATTAATTATTTAATATTAAGTTGTGTTCGTGCTTATCTGACTTATTTTGGATTTTGCAGAGGTGATAACCAGCGTCTTGAATTCCTCGGAGATTCCCTACTGAAGTACGTCACCACCGATTACCTCTATCGGCATTTTCCGCGACACCATGAGGGTCACCTGTCGTTGCTGAAGAACTCATTGGTGAACAAGTACACTCAGGCAACGGTTTGCAGTGAACTCGGTCTAGACCAGTTCATTATTCGCAGAGAGGAGAATTCTCTCACTATTTCGAGCATCCCGGAGGAAGCGACAGCTTCTGCTACTCGCAGACAGCAGAATGTGAAGAATAAGGCTGACCTACTGGAGGGTTCGTTCATAACATTTCATATCCAATCTACACTTTTGTGGATAGAGAATTAATTTTTCATTTTCTGAAATGCATATTAGCTTTTATTGGTGCTTTGTACGTGGATAAGGATATAACCTGGGTCGAGCGCTTCTGTCAAGTCTGTTTTTGGCCCCGGCTTGTGGAGTTCATTCTCAAGCAGGAGTGGAATGATCCGAAATCAAAATTGCAGCAGTGCTGCCTTACCTTCCGCTCGCTTAATGAGGATCCTGAATTGGCCCACTACAAGGTAATGTCTCGGGACCGCTTCACATAGGCTACAAGTTATGTTAAGTTTAGTGCAGAATCTGGTGTTCGTTCTTGTAGGTTTTGGAGTACGCAGGACCATCAAATGATCGTGAACACAAGGTGGGTGTTTACTTCAGGAACGTTCTCCTCGCTGTGGGCATTGGACGGTCGGTACAGAGTGCAGAGATGGATGCCGCCAAAAACGCATTGGAAGCTCATCAGGGTTAGTGATTTTTATGTTACTGGTAGTGTGACTGCACCCTTGATCGTCAGTATTATGCTTTACAACCTCTGTGTCCTGTAGAAGCCTTCAAACAGCTGAACTTTCAACGCGCTGTCATACACAAGCGATACCGACAACCGTACATTGCCAAGATGTTAAATAAGCTTGAAAGTTGGGACGAGTCTTTGGTGGATAAATTTGTCGGTGATGTACCCGAAGATGGTCGAGAAGGTACGGCCACATCGGAGTTGGTGCCGAAGCGCAAACGGTGTGAAAGTTCTAAAGAAGGTGATGAAGATATCAATGTACGAGGAATCACGGATTCTGATATGGAGTTGGAGGATGGATCTCCATGACTATGAATCCTACACTTAATCTTACATTGTTGCATTTTTAAATGATCATTAGGCATCACTATATTTGGTGCTGTGTGGAATAAGTGGTATAGGACTTGTTATAAGAAGAATTTATGATTTTTATGACAATAAATGACTACTAGAATATCATTAACACTGAAGCTCTGGTCAATGGTGTAGCTCGACTCTGAGGCTCACCGATTCGATGCATGAATTAGAAACCAAAACCTCAGCTTATTATCAAGGGTAAGAACTCTATGCAAACGGGCGTAGGTAGTGTGAGTTGCGTTTTTTGGTGCTTTCATTTCCTATGTTTAGAGTTGGCAAATAATAAAATTAACAATATCGTTTAGTGAGAAGCAACCACAATCTGCTATCACGGATGGTTGATTTGCTGAGTGGGCACCTTGGTCAGCATGGGTCGAACTCCCGTTCTGTCGTCCAACTGTAATAGGCTTGTTGCCTGCTTACCTCTCGGATTTGGTGACGGGGCGATCTGGCCTCCAAGCCGTGCCTTTTTGTACGTTGACAACACATTCTGCCCAAGTACCTCGTCTTCTCTCGTCTCCGGGGTGGTCTCGAGGTGCTACATTGGTGAGAGTGGAAGGCAAATTTGACCCTAAGGAACAAGTATCTTGATCTCTACTGCTGGGTGAAAAGCCTTAGGGTGACAGGAGAGGCGTGTGTGCTGCGAACGGAAGAATGTGACGACCCGTGAAAAAAGGAAGGAAACAATGTGTACCTTCGACAAGTGTTCCAGTTCCGTGTTCTGCACGAATGCCATTGGCAACCTCAGTGACGTCAGCTGTAAAACGTCTGAAAAGATCCGTTATGGAGCTGTAAATCGTGGGTGGAACCCAGCTAGATAGGGCTTGACAGCACTGAAGTGAGAACAAGGTGGCAAGGGGGAATGGACGCGAAACCCCACGCCTACGAAACCAATATTAAACACCATCCCTTGTTATAGGACCCCGCTTTCGGATCACTGCCTCCACTGCTAGCGGTGGCTAAGTTTAATGGCTAGCAAAGTACAGGTCCCAAATTGGTGATATCTCCAAATCTAGCAGAACTGCCAAAATGGATGTGATTTCGCGGTCTGACATCGTCTCGTTTGCACGCAATTTGAATAACTGCTACGGTTATTTCGTGAGTGCTTCTCTTGCACCACCGACTACATTGTTATGGCTAGCGCAGAAGGTCGACCAGGAGGCGAGATGGGGACGGCGCCTAAAGAAGGGAATGGCCATGCAATAATCTGATGCTTGTTTAACTCTCGGTTTTGGTAGCGGTCCAATCAGGGGCTCTGGCATTGCACCTCCACCGGTCGGTCTGGCCTCCTCAGCATGCCGGTAGCCCCAGGCATACAGGGCGTCGACAATATTGTTGTCTCAACCTTCAGGAATGTAGCGTTCCGGGACTCCCTGAAGATGAAAGAAGACAAAATACTCGGGCAAAATATGTATTCAGCGCAGAGAAGGTGTCTGGGCTATTGGCATGGCCCAAAAGACCAGCCCACCCAGCGAGGTACAAGGGGGCTAATTCAAAGTACAAAAGTGGCGCATCAACAATGCAGAGGGATAGGCCACTATCGTGCTACAGGAAAGCCTCAAAGGGTTGCACTATTTCCTATGTCAATTCATTGAACACAATGACCGATTAGCAGGTGTAAGTATAACACAGTTAGGAATAATTTAAAAAGCATCAAATTAGGACTAAATCTATCTGACTGAATGCTAAGAAAGGGCCAGATACTCTTTGTTAAGCTTTTATGTATCTAAGACTCCACAGTTTATGTAAGGGCAGTTTAATTACCAATCTTGATAAAGATTTCCATGCAGCTATTCTCAGAATTCTACGTCCTACTATGCTTCAGACTGCTTTAAAATTCTACAAATACGCAATCTAACAGCGTGTAAGAGAGACTTGAAAGTAAATAACCCTTTTCTAGCGTAAATTTTTTTACAAGATCTCGGCGAAGTAAGTGCTCAAATTTAATATCTTCTTATTAAAGCTAATGCTGTGACCAATCCCTTTCTTTGTTTACATGCACTTGGGTTTAATCAATGAAATGGGCGAAAGTAGCTCTGGCTTGTCATTGGTCGATTTTAGTGGGCATTTATTTCTTTTTCCTGGAAATCTAATGCCGTTATTTCTGTAGTCCATGTTGATTTATTTTCAAGCCACCCTGATTTTCATAAGCATCATAGGTTTGTTACACAATCTAATAAAAATATTTCCAGAAACATGCAATTCAGAAGTATGTGCTAACGCTAATGATGTTTCGCGATGTCATAAGAAAACTTTGGCATTCGAAGCCATTGCCGATTTGCATAGTCAATTGGACGGGGACAGTAGTGGTGGCATCGACGTATCGGAAGCCTCGCTTGTGAGTTAAATCCATTTTCACGTTTAACTAGCAAAAGCCTTCCTCTGCTTACGACGTCCTTTCCTTTCAAGCTGAAATAATGGTTAGTTCCAGACTTCGGATGATTATTTTTTTTTAACCTGGAATGCTGCTTTGTTCTCCTGTTTTCATATGTTTATGTTGCTGCACTACATGGTAAACATTCTTTTTTGTACTGTTCCATATTTTAATCAAAGGTGATTCCAAATACTAAATTTTGCTAGATTTGTATTCTTAACGCAATGTTAATTTATCCTTAACTTTTAAACAAATTGCATTATTACTAAGGGAGACTTGTTTGCTCGGTGTCGCTTTCCTCATGAAATAAAGGAGAGTTAGGTTTCTTTTATCTCCCTTGGTCTTGATTTGTAGTGCATAATAGTGTATTTCCCTGTTATCATAAAGGTGTTATTGTTGCTCATATTGGTGAAGCACTTTCCTCTTTGTAGTGGAAGAGATACGTTCTTGGACACTAATGATCCTTTGGCTTCTAGGAAAATGTTTTATGGAAAAACTTTCCATCTTGATTACCAAATTTCTGCTTTTTAGGCTTTCTCGAAGGCTTTTGATTTAGTCTTATTATAAGTGGGCTAGATGCAACTTCCGGTTTTGTACTACAGAACATTTAAAATTTTCCAAATCCCAATCTATGGTGGCATTGATTCACTGGATCATTATATCGATCCTCTGTTGAACAGCTAAGTACCACTTCCTTCCTGTATGCCAGAAAAAATTAGTTTTCGGCCGCTCATATCTCGTAAATATTACATTTTGACGTCTTTATCAACGTTATACCAGGTTCTAGAGCATAAAGTTTGGAGTCAGATTCTCACTACGAAGCCGTGATCATGCTCCTTGTTTTCGGAATTGCTGGGATTTTGGATCGCCAGATTCATTCCTCGAAACTTCTGATAAATTAGATTGGGTTTCAAATTGTTGCCTATTATTAATGAAACCATCTCGTAGTTTCTTCAGAAATTAATATTTCATGCTCTTTTTCAGTTTCTGGGCGACAAACTCAGCTATCCAGTCGATCAGTTCAACCAAAGAGACCTCAGTCAAGAAGATGGTATCATAAGTCTTCTTGACTTGTGGGTAGCCTGGCGCAAGAATCCCGGTAGGTAAACCTGAAATACGCATAACACTTGTTTTAAACGGACTTCGGCATTTGTAAGGTGGTTTTTTTGACTGGGTTTTGGAATTTGTGCACATATGGTACTCCATCCTATTAGTGTTGAGCAGTGTATTGGCATTATCGAATCATATTTCTTACCTCTATTTTCTGCTCCTACTTTCATCTGCGGTCCTTAATATATTGCCTGATTCATCTTACTTCCTTGATTGAATGTGTTCTGTCTTTTAAC